>NW_018022320.1:0-24145 GCF_002006095.1 Pseudomyrmex gracilis
TTTTTTTTTTTTTTTTTTTTGACTTTTTAATATTTCATTTCGAGCAAATGTGTCCATTTTTGCGTCTCGCAATCTACGCTGTGCGAGTTTTATCAAAATTTTCTAAATTGCCACACGTCCACTCACGAAAATTACGAAACGGCAAAGTGCGATCTAAAAATAATGACGCGTATAACAAATGCGGGAGATTGGCATAATCATTGACCTTGTCGCCGATAAACCACGCGGGATATCGTCCGATTCGTCGTCGTCGTCAATCGATTAATAGTATTCAGGAACGTATTCAGAGTCCGGACACACAGGCCACCCTGTAGTCGACTTTCGCCACACACCTTGCCGGGATCTCGCCGTGGGCAAGAAGGCGGTCGGCGTCTCGGCTCATTAAAGCTAATAATATGGATTTACTAATCTCTCTACTCTCTGCCGGCCGGATGTAACCCGTGCCGTGTTTCCCGATATTTGCTCTCCTCTCGTTCCTCAGTCAACTTTGACGAGCTGCGCTTTTAATTCGCGAGTCTCGCGAACGATTTCAGATATTTCCGTCGCAATCGCGTCGCGAGATCGATTCTCGAACAATCTCGATCTGTTTTTTTCTCCCTTTCGCACGTCTCTCGCGACAAATAGAACGTTTCGTTGAAAGTGACAAGAAGAAAAAAAATTCATACTCTAAAGACGTCGTAAATTGCTCCTCGGAGAACACGAGGCACGAAATATAAATTCTTAACTGTTGAAAAAAGCCGCATATTCGTCACGTCGAAGAATCGCATGGGTGGGAAGGGCGGAGAAGGAGGAAAGGTGCAGAACCGCGAGCGCGTTCTCTTCAGGTGGCTCAGTCGCTCTCGACTTTATTCGTTTTCATCACGGTGAATTTATCGTGAAACGTGAGAAGATTGTTGTTGCCCGTGACAAATTAACCTGAGTCCCGCTCCATTTATTCGTCAGGAAAAAAAAGCGAAATGTAACACGATGGCGCATTGGAGCGGAGGGGGTGAGCGTAATGCGGGGTTTTCGAGCCTGACATAATTAAACGGCTTCTGAGCGGCGGTTAACGCGTCTGTATATAAGAGAACTTATTACGAATAATGTAATCTCATGCGGAAAACGTAATTGGACATGGCATACAGCTATTATCATCGGCAAGATAAATTAAGTCGCGACGCACGAGAGAACGAGATCGATAATGGACAAAATATGAACAAGAATAGTGCGATTCGAACACTCGAGAGTCACAGAGATTGATTAAAAAAATAATGAAATTAACACTTAAAAAAAAACGGCATGTACAATAATATTGCACTTCCACGCGTTTTTTCGTCTTTCCATTTATCAATTTCTCGATAAATGTTTTTCTTTCAGCAACAGCCATTTTACGAGATGCGAAATAAGCGGATTTGATTTCGATGGTTTACCTAATAATACGTTATTATCCACGTGTGCGTACATACAAGAAAGAGAAATATCATAGAGCGCAAACGCGAAAATTTCGACTTACCTATATCGTGTGCGAGACCGGATCGTGTGTGCTTTATTGTGTGACTGCGACGAGCGCGATCGTCGTAAAGTACATCGGCTAATACGTGGCTATTTCCTACGTGGCGGATGAGACACACATGTGTGTGGCGGCGCGCCGCGATACGTATACAGGTAGGTATCGCCGCGCGCAAAAGGCTACGACTGCTCGACTATTATCGAAAGCTCGTAAATTTCGGAATCTCGCGTGAAATCACGCGAGCGCGCGATTACGTAAAGAGGAACGGATATATTTATATCTATAAGCGCGCAGGTATCGCGCGCGCGTGGTGGAGGATACGCCGCAATCGCTTCGTTGAAAGGTCGATCATCGACCTGCACTTTAACTCTCGCTTACCCTCTAACCGGGTTATAGCCGGGATAAATTCTTTATTTACCGCGATACATCCACATTTCGAGTGTAAGCGCGCGCGCGCGCGCTCGCATCGAAAATTTACACACGTATGTGAGACTTGACCGGATTCTAGCGCGCACGTTACCTCAGGCGATAACGCATTTAACGTTAAACAATATTGCAAGCAATGTTGTATACTTTAAGAATATCGTCGTTGCATGAATTTTTCAGATTGCCTCGTACTTGTATACATATATATCGCTGTGTCGCCGACGGAGTGGCACGCAAACCCCAACGAAATTATGCACGAACTTGTTTTCTTCGAGGTAGTTAAGTTATTTCGGCGACATCGTAATTGTCTCGCAAGCTTTTGTCAATATCCTGCAACTTTTATGACGTACTTCACGTACTCGCGTATTTTACGATATATTGACGCGATCTTCCGCAAGATGTACCGCGAAATGAATCTAATGCGGCAAATTCGCATTTTTCGCGCTCGAAACGCTGATTCGTCCGGAGAGAAACTACTTTTGTAAGCCGGAGAATTTTCGGGGGACCGGAGTTTCCCCGCTCAAAATGGGGAAAACTCCCCTTCAAGTCTCTATAAATTCATTAAAGCAACCCTTCGACACAGCGTCGCGCTTCGCAACGTCGCGTCGATCGAATTCCAGACATAGTCGTTCACGAGGGGTGAGCAAAGTCCTTTTTTTTTTTTTGACCCACCACGTGTCCCACGTCTGGGTTTATGTAAGGGCATATAACTAACCCCCGTCGCGTGGTATTTGCAGTTGATTTATATTGTAGCCGTTCTCTTTCTTTCTCTTCAAAGCCATTGAAGTGGACACATTTCTGGCTTATCTCGAATTCCTATCGTGTATATTGTCTCCGCGCGTGATTACGGTGTGCATGTAATCCTTATGTTACGACTGTAGAATAATACAATGTTACACGAGATAATTTAGACAATTGGATCTAACAATCGAGAGAAATGGATGCCAATGTTCGCGATATCTCCAAACCGGAGTTTTTTTTTTTTAAACTCGATTGTTCACGCAAAACGCTACTTATTCAGATACTCCAGCGGTCAGATAACCTTTGATACTTTATGCTTCCCCGCCTTCGTTCTTCCATATTGCCTCGCGTGTAGGCATCGGGTTTAAAGTCGTAAACGTGTCTCTCGCGATGCTGCGTCTGGAGAAGGAGGCAACGAGAGGCACGAACGAAAAGTGGCGAAGTTGCGGAATGAACGAGTGAATACGTGATCGAACGGGAAAGAGGGAGAGAGAGAGAACGAAAGAGAGGTAGAAACAGAGGTAATTACGTAAGAGAATCAATTAAGCGCGAATACCTGAAGAGCTATACCCAACCACCTACCTAGCAAGGGTTATTAATGAACTCGTCAAATATCCGTTAAACGCTCCCAGCTCGATCGTGTGGCCTTTCTCTCTCTCTCTCTTTCTCTCCTACTGTTTCTCGATTATTCGTACAGGTCCATCGCGGTTACTTTACAGCCAACAAGGACGAATCGGTAATTAATATCAGAGCCTCACGATGTTGGACGATTGTCGAGGGGGGTCTTTAGTGGATGAGCCACTAGGGTGGATCCATCCGGTGGCGCCGCCCTTGATCAAGGGGGTGTCTACCACGGATCGAGGGTTTATTTTCGCGCTGAAACACTCAAGCTTATTGGATTTTATGGTAAACACTCCCATTCGGTTGAAGATCGAAACTGCTACGTGGCAGGGTGTTGTAAAATGACGTGCTTCGCTCGGGGCGGATTTTATCGTTTCGGGTCGTCGAAGAACTATTTTCGTATACCGGTAATTTCGTAAGATTAGTCATGTCGGCGAGCAATGAAAGTTTTCGGTGAGCAAAGAGAGCGGCTCTCCGCGACGTTCCTTCGTTCCTGGATGGCGCTTTTCGCACTAAACACCCTTTCAAGAATTAACGAATCGTTCGAGCTCTCGAGTTGTCCATTATTTTCGCGCGATCTCCGCGGTTGTTAACTTTGACCTCGCAAAAGCTGCCGCGTACAAAACGCCGCCTATCCCCTACACAAACGTCGGGGTGTCTTTTAAGCGCGTGAACCCTGCGAAACTCTTCCGGAGCGCCATATAATGAATTCCACGATAGTGTATATACAGGGTGTCCCAGAATTGGTTTAACATCTCTTGAAGACAGGTAGAAGGAATAAAACTGAGGTGAAAAGTCCTATACCATTTTGCTAGATTTGCAATAGTTACCGAGATTTTAATTAACAAAGATCCGCGAATAAGCGTGCATCGGGCTGTCTTACGCGCATAGGACAGCCCGGCGCGCTTCACACAATTACATTTTAATATGTATATGTTATAGTATATGCTGTTATATTAGCTCCTCCCATATATCGCTATGGGTAACACCGTTAGCGCGCGAAGCGCGGCGAGCAGTCTTACGCGCGTAAGACAGCCCGATGCATGCTTATTCGCAGATCTTTGTTAATTAAAATCTCAATAACTATTGCGAATCTAGCAAAATGGTATAGGACTTTTCGACTCAGTTTTATTCCTTTTACCTGCCTACGAGAGATGTTAAACCAATTCTGGGACACCCTGTATATGAAACTCATATTGCGATCTTACCGTCTGTTTAGATAATTCAGATTAGATAATCGGCGGAATGATGTCGCGCGTTTTAAAGCCGCGTGTATTCAGTTTAGAACGCAATTAACTTCCACAAGCCCGTATCTGCGCGGTGATTAATCGAGACGCGTCCGTGAATTTATGGATTTCATTTAATATCTCAATGCGCGCGCGTAAGGGAAAGGCATAATTGAAACACAGTTGTGCCGATTGAAAGCCACAAGAATCGCGAATTAAAAGGTACTTAACGATATGACAAAGTAATTAACCATAAAGGAACTTTTAATCAGATAACGTATCGCCGCGCGTTGGAGTTGACTGCGCTTTGCCACGGACGTGTAGCCGCAATACGTATAATAGCATCGCGTAGTTGTTGAATACGACGTGTGCAGTCGTATAAATTCTATGGGAGTTTTTTGTATACTTTGAGCATTTCACGTAGCGCATTTCACAGCGAGCCGATTGTGTGCGGCTGCACACGTTATCAAAAATGTTATTAACATTTTTATATCGAGGGAAAGAGATGCAAAACATTACGTTATTACGCGTATATTTTATCCGTCTCTCCATCATACTTTTCAATCACGAATCGTGACGGTAAAGTTTCTACGCGTGCTTCTTTTTTTTTTTTTAACTCCAAGGTGGTATCCCAAAGGAAGTTGCATTCCGCGCGCGCAAAACGCACCTCGATATCGGAGCAAAATGACGCCTCGCTAACGATCCAAGCAAGATCCACGTCGATCCTCCGCAAAGAAACGCGCTAGGAGGATGCTGTCCTAATCGCTCGAGCGACGGGAAGGTCGATCGCACATATACGCGTTCACGATTTCTTCCTCTCTTTCTCTCTTGTTTCTAACGACCAGTCAGTCACTCCGGGGATAAATTATAGCTGTACGGAAGAAACAGCGGCCGGTTTTTCGGGTCCGGTAGTGTAGGTGGGCCCGTCGTGTCTTCTCGCAGCGCGTGTTCACGTCGTCGCGCACGCATGAAGAAACGCGCGCGCACTTTTATACGTACCTACCCGGTACTTATATATCGGTTGCGTGACACACTCGAACAACAAATTTTTCCACCTGACTACCGATCGCCGCGGATATTTTTGATCTCGCAAGCTTTTTTGTTTCGTCTTTTATTCCGCGAACCCGCCCGACCGGTTGAAACACTTTCTTCTCTCGACTGAAGTTTCCAACCCGTTCGTCTCGCGGCGCATCGCACGTACAATTCGTCATAGCGCGCTTCGACATTTGTCGCGCGACGACACGTGAAATACGCCTAAGCGTATTTGATTAATGATGCAAGCGACGATTTCTTTGGCGACGCGGCCACGCAGTTTTTCGCAGCAATATTGCGCGACGCTATACCTTTGATAATTGACGAGAGGAAGCGTTCTCGCACACACGCAAGACTTTGCTCAAATTCCAGCTACTTGAACTAACCATTTCTTCCTGTATACAACCGGTCAGCTGTTCGCGGAAGAGCAAAGGTTGAAAAATTTCATCGCTGCTATGCGCACACGAGCTGTCTGGCGCTTCGATTCGTCTTGAAGGTACGAAAAAAATTAGGTCGACTGAATTTTCCGAAGAACCAAGAAGAGAGAGAGACGTTAGACTTTCACAAACCCGTCCGTTCGGGTAATCATGAGATGCGCAATATTATTCCCACGTGTCATACATTGCAAGTACATTCGGATCTCTCCTGCATTTTTTTCTCGCAAGATATGCACGTACGCGCACTATATATGCGATACGAGACTGAAAACAAGAGTTGAAAGGCAATTGGTCACGCTACGAGTAAATATCACTCGTGCCTTAATAGTACAAATGGGAGACATTAAGAGGCAAAGAATTTTCATTGCGGGTTGCGGGTAATTGAAGGTTCGGCCTTAATTGTTCGTAATATACGACCGTATAGTATCCACACTCGTTTGATAATGAAGAAAACGCGTTGTTATATGTGTGTATTTTTCTAGACGTTGTCATTACGACGTTTTGCTCGCGTGCAAAAGCGCGCCAAAAATGACATGAATTGTATATCTGTTTTTCCTACTAATTTCTTTCTCAATCTCTCTCGTTAACAATGAAACACGCAATACACACACACACACACACACACACACATCGCGGCGCACGTAAATGATCGCCGGGCGGATCGTACGATTGCGACGCGATCCGGCATTTTTGACTTCGCTCGTCTTCCACGAAGTTGCTCAACCGGTTACCTTCTGCCTTCCATAAATATTCTACCCTTCGTCGTAATGATGTCATCCATTACCACTACCGTGGTTCTCTTTTTATCGCATTATCGATGAACAAAATATAGATATCTCCAAAGCGAATGGTAGAGTTAATATGAAAAGTTTAATTAAGAACGGGTGTTTCTTAGAGTATCTGATTGTGTTTGTCTGGTTTTTTTTGCTACTTTGCGCTTCCGAAAAGACGAAAGATGTATGTGTGCGTCTGTTTCGTAAAGAAGATATCTATTAATTTCATAATTTCAATTCTATTCTATCTAGATTTTTTTCTACCAAAGTTTCTTCTTGCAAAAAATTAACACGTTTTCTGATTTTTTTTATTTACTCTTATATTGACGTCAACACGTGTGTGTGTGTGTGTGTGTTACTGCACAAGCTACGAGTACCTGATTTTAGGTAGGCGTGAACAAATCCGATTATCTCACGTGACGACGGAACATACGTGTCGCGGCACATATGTCGAGTGATATCCACCTAAGCTGCCGACTTTATAAAGTTCCCCTTTGCGGAATGGCGAGCTTATAGTCTGCATCGAAATGCAGTCGGGCAAACAAGGCGCGCATTTCCTTAATACAGTTGTCACGCGCGGAAAGGAAGCAACGAGGCGAGAGACAGACACCGCGAGAGAAAGAGAGAGAAAAAAAGAAAGAGACAGACGATGAGACCTTGGCTTTTCTGCTCGCTAATAATTTACCGAATCTCTCAACAGTGCCACGTGTCGCCGCGACGGAACGATACACCGCGTGCTCGGGCAATCCATGACACGAGACGACGTTGGGCCACCCACGTACGCGTGTAAGATCTCTCTCTCCCTTCCCCCTCTCTTTTCAACACAACGGGACCGCCACAATACACCCACACCAGGGTCCCCGAGTGAGCGAACGAGCGAATTGAGTATGTTATGTACGTGGCAGAGGCGAAGACGCGTTCATCATGTCGTTGTTTTCGACGACAGGATCACTTCCGGCCCGCATTTGTGCGCTCAAGCGTTTCCTCGTAGGGTCGTTTCTGCCTCTGAGGAAGGGGGCTGTGATTGACGCACTCTAAATAATGGTCAACCGTTTCTACACTCGGCACTATGTAAATTATTTGTTTCAACCCGCTTTGTCGAGGTACTATTTAAGCGCATTTACTTCCATTTATGTGTGAGATTTCACGAAGTGATACGTCAGCTTCATACTGATATGTCATTGATATTGTAGGAGAATTGTAGCATATAACTTCATTTGTTAAATAAATAATTACTTATTGATCATCAAATAATATTTTCAATATTAATTTTTTGTTTTCAGATACACCCCGGTCAGTTAGAGGTCGGATGATCTCTGAAGTGCTTGTATTTGAAAAGTATTTGAAAAGAAACACGCGCCGCTCGCTAACACGCTTTCCTCGGATGAAAAACACAGGATCTCGAATGGTAAAACGGCAACAACATTGCAAGAATTTCAAGAACGTCACCTTTCAAGATTATCGTTCGAGCAACGTTACGAGTAGAGCTTATATATACGTAAACAAGTCGATCTTTTTTCACAATATTTATTGATCACTATTATTTAATTGCTGAAATTTTATAGCAATAATAGAGACTCAAGAGCAGAATAAATAAATTATGCGCGTCATGTGTAATAATGTAACTCGCATACGTATTGCTTTCATTTGATGACTAACTTGGATCGGTCAGGTTTCTCGCGGCTCCTAATACGTGACTTGCTGCACAGCTGGTGCACGCAGTTAAATGGACAATTTTCATTTTGCACAATGAGCGCAAATGAGAGAACATGTCAGATACATGTAAAACCATTACTTGCCCGATATAAGCGTATTATAATGTAACTTGTACGTGTGCGTGTGCGCGTGTATGTCGTGACATGTTCGGATTTACGTGACTGCGAGCTGAATTAGTTACGCGCTCAGAACTACGAGAGGAAGGAAAGCAAAGACGCGATCATTATGTCGTGCTCTCGGAACGACGACAGATCTACTGTCTAAGCACTTTCTCTTTCTGTGAATTATTCGTCCTGAAAAGATTGACATTTGTATCGATTGCAAAACCTATTAATATGATTTTTTTCACAAAAAACGTTCACTTCAGCATGTACGTTCGATAGATCGCGAACACAGAGCTTTTTGAAGAAAAAAAAAAAGATTTTAGCAAGCGCGGATTTATCGAATTGCAAACTTTTATTCGGTTCAGTTGTGACGCGCACATCGAACGCCATTGTTGGGAATCAAATGAGAATTTGTGCTGTTGTTGTTGAACGACAACGACCGTTTAAAGCGTTCCAGTGCATTCACGTTTTAGTGTGTTCGTACGGAGGCCGGAGAAGAGTGATTGATGTCCTCCAGAAGACATAATCTACCGAGCGCGTTAACTAAAGGAAGGAAACGCTATTGTCTTCAAGACTATGCAGCGCGCGGTTCGAAAAATTTAATACCAAGTGATTTATTTCGTCATCTGTTCTGTGCTTGAAGAATTTCATGTGATGATTGTTACACGTCGCGTTCATTTAATGGAACATAAAAAAACAGATTTACATTGTCAGTTGCTGTTCTTGTTTCATGTTTGATGGTTTCGCAAGTGAAAAGAAAAAAAATCCAGCAATAATCACAAGTAATGTAATCAAGCGCGAAGGAAATCAAATTTATTCCGTGCTTAAATCATCGCGGGTGTATTAAATAGCAGTCATTGGACACGATTCTCTGTACCATACCCATTTTCACATGGTGCTTCCACGAATTTACTGCATGCGTCACGCGCATCGGAGTGCCCTATGCGTATAAAACGGTTATAAGAATTCGTGATTGGTGTCACGAGGCGCGGGTAATTTCCGTTTATAAAGGCTCACGACAAACAGCTTCCTCCCGCGAGACACCTACGCTCGCGTACGGTGTTACGGCCACGCGTGTAAATCTCTTGCGAACAAGCACCGAGACTCACCACGTTATTGAGATCAGCACAAACTTGCCGAAAAGAATCAGGTTCATCTTTTTTTTTGTCGAACACAAAGAAGACAATTATATTAAAATTAATGATACAAGTCAAAATTATATAGAATGAAAAAAAAAAGATAAAATTAAAAATTAGCAAAAAATAAAAATAAAAAACATGGACATTTCGATGATTATTGCACGCACGCTACTACCACTTTCCATCATCGCGTCTCGTATGCCGCGATGATGTTTGAATGCCGCGCGCGTTTCGTCGATTCGAGCCGCGATTTCCTTTCACTGATAGATTCCTTATGCCTCCCCAGATACCGATTAGCGGCGAACTCAATTTCTAAACACGTAATCGGCCGGCGTGCGCCTCGCATTACACCTACGGGGCCGGCTGTCTGTCAATCCGTAGTCTCATTAGCGGACTCACGGTGCACTGTACGTTTCATTCGTCGCTTATTAACCGTCTGGAGATTATCCCATAGGTATACGTGTAGCCAGGCCTACGTATCCACTTGGCGTGAACAATTTCTAATTGAAGACACATTCGCAACGTCTCTTTGTGCCCGTTCCGTTGACTGGCGCGTCCCGACACGTATAATGTATTAGCCGGCAACGCGCGTCGCGCGATATCGCACGCCTCATCATTTCTCCTCATCGACATCGTATTTTAATTACTTATATTAATCGTTAATGTATTACCGAGAAGATCGATGATTATGGTTAATCAAACGCTACCGGGCTCTCAAAAGGTTATATTTATAATTCCACGCATCCACACGTGTGTCTCGTGTGCACATCAGCTATCGTGAATTATTTTTTGTTTTCAATTGCGCGAAAGTTTCGCGGCATTTCACGTTAACGTGATGTCAAACATTTGCTGCAACCAAATGCACACCTCCTAAAACTGTCGTGTCGATACACGGACAAACGTTACGAGCCAAGTTTACGAGAATAATCGTAAATATTTGGAATTATCTTTTGTTACTCCCACGCGCACATTTGGAGCAAATAGTTTTCTTTGTTTTAAATGGTTCTGTGTTGAAACGTTCGCACGTATATTTCGTACAGGAGAGAAAGAGAGAGAGAGAGAGAGAGAGAGAGAGAGAGAGAGAGAGATCACACTCGATTTCCGATCGGTGAAACGAGGACGGGTGGATGTAGACAGCGCGAAAGGTGCTTATCTCTTGCGCCGACCGTGTAAAAGCTCGCTTCGTGCCAAGTTACGCCCATAAGTCAGTGGATATTTGAATGGCAAGGGGAGGCATTCCCGGGGGCCAGCAAATGGATCCCCCGCGGTGCCATCCACCGTCTACGCGCGGCCTGCTAATTGCGGTACATATATACTAACCCTACGTCAAGAAAGAAAGAGAAAAAAAAGAGAGAGAGAGAGAAGAGATTCTCTCTATTGCATAGCTATCGAGATAGCTTGCTAATATTGACTCAGCTCATTAATTAATTTTACGTTGACAACGTGTGTGTGTGCTTGATACACGAATGTAACGAGACAACAACAAACACATGTCAGATAGCAATCTGCAAAAAGAGATGAAAAAAATAATTTAAGTTTAAATACGCATAACACACACATATTTAATTTTAATATTCCAATAAAAACATTAAACCACAATTAGTCTAATAAAATAAAATATTATTTTTGAGTTATTACTTCTTGTAAACACATTTCTTATTGTCTTCGATTCAACTGGCGGATTGCAGATAATAATAATCGCAAACAAGAATCATGATTATTCAAGTCATTAATTCTTAAGGCGGAATTTTTATACAGATAATGAGACATCTTCAAACGCACGTTCTTACACATAGATCCTGCAAGAGATCAGTTTTTCATTCTCGTTTAAATGGAAACTGCCCCGCGGTTGTTGTGCAATTAACCAACAAGAAATTGACAGACGATTATCTCGATACAGATATCTGAGATTAATCGTAACTCCTCGCTTCTCTCAGCGATAGAGATATACATTTCTTCTTATATATTGTAAATGTATTTGTACAGTGGAATTTTATGGTGAATTCGTAAATAAATTACTTTTAGAATTATACACCTACACACACACATACACATAGAAAGAGAAATTTGTTCTTAAAGATTTGATGCAAAGCGTACAGGTGCGAAACAATGACATTTTGTTACACGTGACAAGCGGAACAAAATAGAACGGTCGCTGTCCTATCTGAAAACACGATATCTGGAACGAACGGAAGCCATTCATAGGTTTTGCAACCGCCTCCAGGGCCGCCGATACGTGCGGCCGATGCGTGCGGCTCTGGTCTGGATTTGCTATCGTATTCAACCGCAGGGAACGAGAGGCACCTTCGATTTAACCCTAATAAGATCGATGGATCCCACGAGACTGCCCGATACGAAGCAAGCGCGCGCATGGTCGTATACGTATGCCAATTGTGTAGGTACGTACGTACGTACCTGTATCGATCCTTTCGTTCGATCGATCGTAAAGAAGAGAGAGAAAGAGAGAGAAAGAGAGAGAAAGAGAGAGAAAGAGAGAGAAAGAGAGAGAGAGAGAGAGAGAGAGAGAGAGAGAGAGAGAGGCAAAAAATCAAGTCCGCAAAATCAGGTTTGCGAATTAATGCCTCTTTATTTCGCCGCGAACATTTAAGGCTTGATATATCGCTGTGTAATGCGCGTTCCTTTTTTTTTTGTCGAACCAATAATCGTCGATAATCGCCCCTTTAATTGTGCAACACCGTGTTAAATTCTATTCGCTGCCTGATAATCACGGCCATACTGTGTGACTCGCTCGTCTGTTTTTTTTTTTTTAAACGCGCAAATTCGCCAAATAATTGCTTTCATTATATGCGATTAGATTGATTAGGTTTGGCGCGAAATGGCACAATATTAAATTAATGTCTGTCGAATGTTAATTATACATGATAATTCCTTAATCTCGCTGTTACATTTGCGTGCGTTCATGCGGAGGAAATGATGAGTTGAGGCTCATCGCGTGCGATCGCGCGACAATACTCGTCTAGATATTGCTAATAAAACGTTTTCATGTGAAATTGTCCACATTCTCATCCGCGCGTGAGATACGCGCTCGCGCGAGAACTATACAAGCCCGTCCTTTTCCGAAGTGCCCTGTGGCACCAATTCGAGTCTCGTTAACGGGAAATCGCCCGTTGCACACACCGGTCGTGGAAACTAATTAGCCATAACTTTCCGTAAATGGATTTTAACGCGCGATACGGTCGGCTTTATATTGCGCCTCGCCGCGTTTGCCGCCGCGCCTCGAAAACGCCAATGTGTAACGTTCGGCGTCCGTTCGAGATCGCAAACGATCGTTCGCCGCATTATGAGTTTTAATTGTGTAATATTTCGCGGTTTTATTATTGTTACATACCGCGTTTTCCTTTTCCGCATTGACCAGGCAAGTGATAAGGCGTAAACGCGCGGCGCGCTCGCCTGATCGATCGCCGTCGCCCACTTTCCCACGTTACGATTACGCGATTTGTGCTCTAGAACGGTAACGCGTGTGCATGTTAATGCAATGGTGTATGATGTTCACTGTGTGTATTCCTTAATGCGAGCTGCAGCCTTTACAATCGCGCTGATGCTGCTCTCAGTCAAGCAATCGAGACTATGTTTTTATTTTATGTTTAGAAAAAGTTGGAACGCGGAAAAATTTTACGCAAAACATTTCAGTCAAGTGTTTATGATGGCGGCTGAAAGAAACGATTCTTGCACTGTTATACAGTTGTCGATAAACACTTAACACTTGAGAGAAGAGGTTCTGCTGCGTATTCAATTGCCGCGACGTGAAAATCTCACGTAAAGTGGAAACAACCAACAATAATGCGTCACCGATTAGATTCGTGTTATCGCAACGCCATCGATATGGACACATGTGAGAAATTGCTCGTCGCAACTATTAATGTCGCGTTTATTATAGTCGTTGCGATATTAACTCGCGCGAACGTGCGAAAAGAATAATCGTATATAGACGTACGTATACCGCGAGGATATCAATGAAATTCCTCTCGCACGAGTGTAGCACGCGCAATTACGGTAATTAGATTTCATAGTCGTCGTCGACTTTTAACTAGTTTACTTCTTATCTGTCCGTGTCGCGAAATTGCTCGTTGCAAAGATAATAGAGGTGATCAAATAATATATCTCTCGGCTAAGTGTTTATCTATTCGTCATGATGTTTTGTGTAATGAACGGTCTTGACGTAACTGCGATATGTTATTACGATTACAAGGACGTAATTCGCACGATGAAGAGATAACGTAACGCGGTAAGCAGTTTGCGCGCTTGAAAAGAAAAAAAACGACGCGTGTCAAATGCGCGAAATATGGAAATCTATGTTGTTGCTGTAAAATTTTAAGCCCCACCTCGACGATCGTGCGTAACGCAAGCCTGCAATTCGCAGAATCAAGTTCGAGGATATAAATCACATTATCGCGTGATATACATATACATATATATAAAATGTCGTACAAAAGGTAACGCGAATATATATGTGCGAATGTATTTCAATTATATAAATTTATCGATTGAATTTTTTTCTTGCGCATATAAGAACGCGCGGAGAGTCTTGGCGCGGCTCCGCCTAGAAAATTGTTACCTCGCTGCCAGGTGAGAAATGACTGTGCTTGATTTATGAGACAGAGAACGGCTATTTCTCCGACTGCTTAACTATTGTTTCCTGACAATAAGCGTATATCAGATATGAATGACACGAAGAAACGTTTTCTATCATTCATCAAGCCGGCACTCTTGGGCCGGGAAGTAAAGTAATTACATGTTTTCCTGTGTCACTTGAAAGGACCATCTATCTGCGCGAAGCTGCAAAAACTCGGCAATAGCACCGACATACACTTCTTTCGAAGAAACAGACGATAATTAACTATCCGGTTCAATAATTTTAAGTACTTTAATACATTATGCGACTTTCGAAATAACATCGCCACATTTTTTTTTTTTTTTTTTTTATATATATACTTGTGATACGTCGCGATGTTAAAAACTACAAAATAAATTTGCATATCGCACGTAAATCGTTTATTGTGTGATTGTATTTTTAGACACGATGATAATCAGTTGTGTTTCAATAATAAATGTACGTTTTTTATTGGTTTAAATGGCAAAATTATAAGACTGATACCGATCGTAACTTATTTACTGTATATTTTGCAAGAATAATTCATATTTTTACAACGTCGCGATACTGTTTGATGCTATAAATTACGAGAGATTATTCTCTCGCGCTTTCACACACGTTTATATATATTTGCACAGTTGCACGATTCGTCTATACAAAAAAGCACACAAGTGTGTTGCCGCCGACGTGTTACATGTGTGTGTGTGTGTGTGTGTGCTACACACATTGCCTTCTCCCTAATTAATTATTATTTAAGAAATGTGGCTATCGATTTCATGAATATATATTGGCGTGTATTACACAGTAATCGTGACAGTAGTAAATTGCAGCCTTTTAACAAAACAGTCTCTCGCACAATGGGCGAGAAACATTTTCTCCCAGTGCGAAATATTCCTTCTCTGACTAAGAAATTTATACATTCGGTGTTTAAAAGCCATTATATGCTTCTAATGAGAGGTTCTATTCACGAGGTTCTATTAAGCAATTCCGCTTCCCAACAATAAATGCGTATAAAACTTGTTTTGCCACTTAAAATGTTTCGTAGTATGTCTTTACGAATATTGAACTATACATTATCGCTATATCTCAAAAAAGTATAAATCTCTTTTACAAAATACATGGCATTTTTATGAGACGATAATGGGAGTGTTCGGCGTGTTTTTCAACAACAACATAAATCACTGTACGTGTTGTATGATAAATCGAAATTTCGTCGTTGTTACGTCGATTTTATGAAATTATTACTAAATTCTGTTAATTATTGCACATTGTAATAATATGTTTAAATAAGGAAATAAAATGTCAAATAAATAGTTTTTAATTATTGTTGCGTTATATGACATAAGATTAAACACTATTTTATATGTGACTTGATTAAATTATTGTATGTTAAATTATCTTATGATACAAATATACCTAAATATGTTGCTCAACGTGTAAATAGAGGAGCACCTATCACAAATAAGCGTTTAAGTAATATGTGTAATAATAACTTACCTGAGGAAGGCCTGTCCGAATATCTAGTGCAGTAGACCCACGCTGGCCACAACATCTTTCCAGGATCGGTCCCGGTTAATGCAGTCGAATTGGACGTTGAATTTCCAGATGAAACGCTAGTGGGTGAGGTGTTGGTGGTTGTCGTCTCCGAGTTGTTTCTTTCGGAAGTATCGGAAGACGACTCTAAAAAGTCTTTCGTCAGGTCAATTGGCCTTGAAGTTACTTTCTTAGGCCGCGACTTTTTCAGCGAAATAGGATCCGTGATTCTTCTGCCAAAATCCGCCTTTAAGATATTGTCTATACTAAACTTCAGACCTGCCTGGTGTTGCAAATTGTTGTTATTGTTGTTGTTGTTGTTGTTGTTATGACTGTTGTGATGATTGCTATTATTGTTCATGTTGTTTTGCACGCCGTTTACGACAGGCAAGGTACGTCCGTTCTCTTCCCTGATGCCAGGCGACACCGGGCTTCCGGAATCTCGTTGTAGGAGCTTGCTGACCGAGAGTCGATGCTGGTGCACCGAATTCGCCGGTATATGCTGCACCTGCGAGCCTTGATGCAGATGCGTGTGGGCGTTCGCGTGATGCAGATGCTGGCTGTGGTGCGGCAACAATGAGGCAGTCTCTCGCGGATCTCTGCACGCAGCGGGATGAAGAACAGGAGTTGTTGCTTGAAGTCCGGTAACCGTCATGGCCGACGGCGGTGACAAGGAAAGTCTCGTCACTAGAGGAACGCTTATAGGTGTACGATGTAACCTCTCAACAGTAGGATAAACGATTTCGTGACCTAGGCCGTGTTGAACTCGCGCTGGATAATCGGGAATCTCGGGTTCCCTAGAGGAATATCGGGGTAAGAGATGTTGCTGATGACTGGATTGATACCTGGGTACGATAGCCTCTTGAATAGCCTCCGGCCGACCTGGGGACGATGCGGTGGCCGAAGAGGAAGCCGGTGATCTGACGGAAGACGCCGTAGGAGACGACGGTGGTTGGCTATAGCCGGGTGGACTTGGTACAGAGACATGATGAGCAGACGTACGTTGATAATACAAGTCGTTGCAGCTGGTAGAGCTGGATGGCGAGGATGTCGCCGATGTTCTCGTGTTCTCCTCGTCACGAAACTCACCTCGACTGCTTGCAGACTCGTGATCATACCTCATAGAACCACATACGCGCACCCCGACTACGCTAGTTGGCGTTGGTTCACTACCAACGCTCAACACCTCGCTCGTGTCGCTTTCGCAATCGCTATCCGCATTGTTGCATTCCATTCCTCGCGCCTGGTCCCGTTTCTCCGCATCTTCCCCATCCTGATCCAGTCGCTGAATTAGGTGGTTCGATCTGACCTCGGGATCCGACGAGTCTAAGACCATTGGTGATTCCGTGGTTGTACACGACATTGTTTTCTGAGAAAACACCCACCTCGCACAAGGATAAGCTTGGATTTCTTAACCTGATCACAATAGTATCCTCGTAGGTCGTGTTTTCATGGTGATCTCTTCTCTCCAACACGTGCGCGTTTTTTCAATTTTATCGTACCTTTCTTTTCAATATAAAATATCATTTTAAAGGATTTACCTTACAGAAGTGATCCAAGTAGTATTGATGGACGGCATGATCCTCTTAAAATTTTTCATTAACACTTTCTACTCGAAATTCACGATTTTTTTTGACGTACATGATTAACTAATAAGATTGAAAAGTAACAATTCAGGATAAGCTTTTCGTTTAACTTAACTTTTCTTTTTAATTTCACGTTTCTGACAACAATTCTGATGTCTTGCAAGCAAATCTGCCACTAATTAAACTGTGATGTCACTTTGTTTCATTCCGACGGATAGATTGCAAACTGTTTACAAGCTAACTGTTGGCATATTGATACTCCAAAATATTTTTCTTCTCGATTTATGTTTTTCGATGACTGTGGCAATGTTACATTACATACTACTTGAAGTAATATAATACTTCATCTATGGAACAAATAATCTTCAGTTAGAACTCTTGTGTATTTAACTGGAGAATGTCCCGTCATTGTCCATAAAATATATTTCGTCGAAGTTCTCTTTGTATTATCCTAACACGACGCACTCTCACATATTCTTGAATTCTCGACTGATTAAACGTTCGGTGAAAGCCATGCAAGGATCACTGACATCTTCATTGTGATAGTAGTATATCCAGACGCGCGTCTCTACGAACTAGTCCACAGCCAGCACGAAAATACCGGTCGCCACGAAGATAAGAACGTCAGTGTCTTGCTCCGAGTGGATCGTACCGGTAAAACGTCGAGTCCTGTGCGATGCTGGTAGACGCGGGTTTCTTGTCGGAGCTGTTGTGCGACGCCGTAAAACCAGACCGGACCTGGTTGTTCAGTTGGTTGCCGCGGAACGTCTGCGACAAGGAAACGGCGGGAGGGCCAGCGAGGGGCGTTTCTGGGCGTAAACGCGTACGCGTGCACGCCTCCGCGGTAACTCTGAAGGGATGAGGACGTTGGTGAGGGACGCGTTGCTCGACATCTGGCGGTTGACGAGCGAACTCGCTGCTCTGGAACGCCCACTCCTCCCTCACTCCAGTCAGCGATGCCGCACAGATTCGTTTGATTGGTGCTCGCTACATCCCCGCTTCTTATCGTAACGAGGCGTCCTCCCCTCTCATGCTTTACTCGGGAAACTATCCTTCTCCGTTGTTTTCGCCTCACTCGGTTGATCTTCACCGGCGTTGCTGGGTGTAGAGTCCATCAAGGTGGCTGCAGCCGTCTCGCTCTCTTTCGCGCGGACTTTATTCCGTCCCGGTGCGTACTCCGTGTTTCTTCCGAGTCCTGTATCTGCTCAGTTAGATGATCCAGCTCGCGGCCTATGCTACTCCATCCTCGTCGCCTCGTTTTGTTGTCGATATCTGTCTCTCTCGCTTGTTCCCCCACCATTGCTTATATATCCGCATTCAGTTCGCCGGTTGCTCTTCTCATTATTTTCTTCGTTCCGTCTGTTCGTCTTCGCATAGAAGGCACATTTCGCATAGTTTTTCTCATTTCTTCTCATATGCGATCTAACGTTTAGTCTCGAGTACGTTTAACTCGAATAATCTTATTACATCTGTCTTTTTGTTTAAACGAGCATTTCTCGCTTTAGATTTGAATTTGCTCCAATTTTATCGACTGCTCTTTCCGTTTGTCTCATCTCTTGTATTATTTTACTAAATGTATTTATTGCGACACGAGATTAAGTGATACTTTTCAAAAGTTACTTCTGTATTGCGGACTTTGGATTTGAAAAAAACTCTGGGTGTGAAACATTCGTCGTGTCATTATCGCAAAAAAACGAGAGTAGTTAAGAGAACAACTTTGCGTGACATGGAAATGCAACGACAAAGAACGACGAATCATTGCTAGTGATAGAATTGCTCGACTATCAAAGTTTGTGATGCTTTCTTTCTCTTTCGAGAAGGATGGCGTGCATGCGGCTCGTGAATCATGTATTCATTTTTCGCTCGAACAGCGGAGGAGCTCGGACTGGCGTCAACATGATCCCGAGGCGATCGTTATAGCTCATTATAAGTCGATCTTCATACGGATAAGGGTGAAACATTGTGAGTAAGAAACAAAAAGTCATCGGCTTCTAAATTCTGATGCTGCAAATCTCGCACGTCAGAGCAATAATCCTGTCATTCTGTAAAGCAGGTTTGTCTACGTGATCAATTTAGATTTTATAAAAATATTTTTATAAAATAAAACCGCGGTTAGAGTAAATGACTGAAGATACACGAGAGGAAGGACAGAATCATTCAAATAAATTCAATTTTTTCCTGCAGATACATTTTTTTTTTTTTTTTTTTAAGGAACGTTCTCTTTCCGTTCTCTTTTATATATTGTTTTATTAGCCGTCATTTGCGGCTTTACGTTTCAATGTGTTGCGATGCGTGACGTTTTTCAAGTGACGCGCTCAAACAGAAATCCACCGCAAAACTGACACATAAACTCGCAGCCATCAAAGAGCCACGATAATATAATAACATATTGTCAGCAACACATTAACACTTCATGAATGCAAATCCGGTGTACTTTTCAAGAATGAGAGTCTTTGAGAATTGCAGAGTCTTTGATGGGTAAAACTTTTTCTCATGCACATAATTACGATTTGTGGTTTACACTACTACATTCTTTGTTCTATACAAAAATTACAAAAAGTATTGTTAATCTTGTCGTGGAACGAAATTTTCGTTTTTTTCTTTACCTTCAGCGCGCATCGATATTACATCTTTTATCGTAATGTATAAGATACACGAATTTGACAGATTGCACGTGGTACGTAACGTACACTCGAACGTCTGCATCAATCTTCTTTATTTTATCTTTTGTAATATTTCAAATTTTCTCTCTTCTCAATGTTTTCGAAGCACGAGCGTTTAAAAACGTATCATCGTTGAGCGATGATCGGGTGTATGTGTCGTAATTCAGATAAAATTGACGATATATATATATATTCGGACGAGGTAAAAAAATGCGAACGTGGTAGTTACATCGGAGCGTATAGAGCGTGTAATGGCGGAAAAAAGACGCCGGTTAACAGCTGCGATCGCGGGATTAAGGAGTCTCGGCGATATTCTCTCTCGCTCGCAACATGTACTCCAACCTCGAACTCGTTACCGGCTGCCGGCTTCGTAAATTTCGTTAACGCGGACTACCCTGCATTCCCGCCTTAACGAGCGCGTCCACGCGCTCGTTAGTATCCTTAAGGCCTCCGCTTAGGTACACCCTGCAAGTTAGCCGGGACTTGCTGCGCTCGCTAATTCGTAAGCAGCTACTCTCATTCGTCGAGAGGATGCAGTTCGCTCTCGTGGAACGACGTGATGCATCCTCCTCAGGGGCGGATCTAGTACTGTCGATGGCTGAGACTCCAATATATATATATATATATATATATGTATATATAAGCTACATATTTATATAGCATTTTTATTGAAAAGTTTGTCAATGTTTGTATTGACTCGTCTTTCTTATCGTCGCATTAAATTAATTGTTTGCGTGACGACGTACATATTTATTCTACAAGCTGATATTATATGAGATAAAATAATACTGATAAGCCTATAAATAAATTGTCTTTTTATATACGTATATAGTGCAAGTAATATCGCGTCAGTCGCGCGGATTAAAACAAACTTTTTACTTAAAAAAGAAATAAAGAAAAACACTGTAATATAATCTATTTAAATTGCAAAATAAAGTCTGATCATAACTTATCAATTTACGAGAAAGAATTTTATGAAGCTTCACAACATGCAACGATGGATCCGGCGTCACGTAACACGTAAACATGTTCTTCAGAGTAGACTAATTTGCATAATTTACATCTTAACGCCCAAGTTGACTAATTTCACACCACCGATTTTTATCTCATTTCCAGGTTGTGCTTAATTGTGGCAAGCGTGTTATTTGCGTATATAAATACGAATATACTTAATGATACATATAATAATTTATGTGCAAAGTTAGTGATGCGTATTAAAGCTGAGAAATTTTTCTTAACGTGATTTACGATCGGTATGTGTGAAGCGCGTAACATGCGCTAAATAAAATTTCTTCATTACATCACACATACATTAAATTATACATATTATATATTATATAAATTTAGAATATAAAACTTTGTAGTCTATTAATCAATGTTTTCTTTTTAAATATAAAAATTAAAATTATTAAAACTTGTTTTACCTTTTATTTAGTTTCTTTAATTGAACAGAGTTCTCGAGAAATTTAGAGAGCCGTGCTTAAACGGGAGGTTGCGTCCCTGTTACAGTGCGTAACATATCGATTTCTCGAGTATCAAGCTACTCGGCAGCATTAGCATGGCAAAGAAGGCGCCAATTTGGTTCTGATAAGCAGCCTGCTGTAAGAAACAGGAAAGGACATTACTCTATTGGTTGTTTTAAGCTATTCCTGTTTTGTCCTCTATTACATCTCGTGTAACGTCCGCTGTTATACTTTTCTTTATTTAATTAATAGTGATATGTTAATGTATATTCATACACACACACACACACACACTCTCTCTCTCAGTACACAAGAAATTATTACTTATTTGTTATATCAATTTTTTTCTGTCTCGATACGTTATTCTCGACGCGATTAAGACCAAAAAAAAAAAAAAACAATGTTTAAGTCATGAAAGGTTTGTGTGTGGCGCTTCTTTTCTCGTTGCTTTGCTTATGCAATTAATTGAAGCAGACTTTGCTGATCTATAGATAGAATTCTTCCTTAATTAGTTTCCTTTCACACATAAATTATGAAGAATTAAATCTTACAAATCATTAATCCGACTCGGCTGACAGCTGAGTGGAAGGGAAACGGCACATATAATGTAATTAAATTATTATTAATTGAACATTTAGATAAAGCGACAAATTACCCGTCATTTGATAAGGCAGATAACACAGAGTCGCGCCGGCAACCAACTGTGTGTTACGTCGCGCGAGTCTGTGATATACACACAAAGGTAAATTATTAGCGTAGAATCCACAATGGAGTCTTTATCAGAATCGTTGTCGGGGTGCATGTCGTCCGTTATTAGAAAACCTCTCTCTTTGACGGGAGTCCGTCCGGCGAATTCGTCATTCCCGCTTAAATGAGGCAATGTTGCAAATTGTTACGGATCGGAATAATATACCACGCCGCGGGCGTTAAATTTCGTGGAATCACGCGAGAGTACTCGAGTTATATTCGCAAAGAGAATCACCGAGGTGCATCTATCAGACTTATCTGACGGTGGAGAAGTGCCTCCACAGTGTCTGGCGAACGCCCGACAATCTTATTTATGGCTTGCAACGAGAAACAGACAGCTACGGTCAACGATTCGATTGGAGGCGATATCGTTTAATCAATCGCATTGTCTAGCGAAGGTAAAACATTTTTCAGATAAGAGAACGATAAGATATTACCTGCGGTTAAGTCTCTAAAGTATCACATCTATATTAAACATATTGTATATAAACAATAAGTTATTAGAAAAAATATTAAGTTTTATTAAGATAATGAAAAAAATTTATTAATATATGTTACCGGCCCGGTCAACTTTTTTTTTGGTGAAAGTGGACAGGCTAAGTTGTAGAGGAGGTCGATATGAACAAACTTTAATAAAGAACATGGGTGTCCAAATGTACGTAGCGTAAGCGAAACTTTTGAAATTTTTTTGTTTATTTTTTCTAACTGCACACGTGTAGTAGACCTTAGGCTGAAGCAAATCCCGCCGTAAGGTTTCTTAACTGCAGCTCTTTTATTGTTTTTTTTGTGGTGGTTTATTGGAAGGGAACAAAAATGTGTGCAGTAAGATAAATGGCTAATATACGTTGCGAAGTTTACGGAGACAAGTTTAACAAGTTCTATGATCGGTTCTTGTAACTCTAATAGTTAAAAAATTAAAAATTAACAAAGAAACTTAAGGCTTTGAAGCCTTAACTGAGGAATGTGAATAATCATAAAAGCCGTTTTTGCAGGATGCAAAAAATAAAAAATTAGTATGACTTAAAGTATGTAACTACGTGAGTGTATTCAGTATGATTGTGGTGTGCAAATGTGGTGCGTTTGGACCCTTATGCCCACCCGTGTGTGTGTGTCATCCTAGAGTGAGTTTAAATGTGCGAGTTAGCGACTGACAGTCTGTGCGCGCGTATATGTGTGTCCGCAGTACGAACGATGCGTGTTTGGAGCTTTATGCTGTGTTTTTTTTTTTTTATGCTTGAGTATGCGAATGTGTGAGAAAAAGTGCGAAAGTTGTGTAAATGGAGTATGTGTGTGACAGCTGGATGTTTGTTTGGCGTACGAGAGATAGATTACGACTGAGTGCGTGTATGAAACGTGTAAATCGTCACTCCCTACGTATAATTACATAAGTGTTACATACGGGATTTTCAGTTTATTGCATAGTGACACTTAGAAAGTCATGTTCTTTATGGTCACCAAATATTTAAAACAAATATTCATAAGTAAAGTAAAAATTTAAAACCGAAAGATCCCTTAACTAGGGAAACTATATGAAACTTTAAACTTTTAAACTGCTCTTCTCTAAAATTTGCGTTTTGGAATTACAGGATTATACGGAGTGACAATATATTGAAAAATCAGTGCGACTACTATTCATGCAGAATAATTTATTCTTCTCAAAAATTTTCATGCTAGAGATATGAAACAATCGATTATTTAATTCTAAATTATTATTTTTCCTTTATATATGCTCAAATTCTATATCTAGGTATACATAATAATTTTATATGAGATTGAAAAGATCTCATATATCATTGGATCTAATTAAACATCATCAGATATAGGATATGTCCATATA
>NW_018022321.1:0-1897 GCF_002006095.1 Pseudomyrmex gracilis
CGCGGATCTTTGTTAATTAAAATCTCAGTAACTATTGCGAATCTAGCAAAATGGTATAGGACTTTTCACCTCAGTTTTATTCCTTCCACCTGCCTACGAGAGATGTTAAACCAATTCTGGGACACCCTGTATATATATATATATATATATATATATATATATATGTATATTTAAGTAAGTGGAATCGAATTTACGTGTATGTGTATATTTATACATATGTATATAATATATACATACAGTTTTAGATTTCTATATTTTTCATATTTTTATTAATATTTAACACAATAATTTAGTTTTACTTTTTTAATATAAAACAACTAAATATATTTATTTTTCAGAAAATTACAAATTCGCAATAAAAAATGTATACATAAATAACATGTAATAAAAATAATGTTAAAAGAATAATGTTAAAAATAAAATCATGTTAGAAAATGTTAATAAATAAAATATATGAATAAATATGTATACATAACATATGAAAGTCTTGTTTTCTAATAAAAAGCCTCTATTTTGATATAGAAATACTAACATGCATACATTTTGAGAAGAAAGGCAGTTACGTTTAGCCGACACAATATTTCCAGCAGAAGAAAATACGCGTTCAGAACTTGCTGACGAAGCCGGAATGCACAATAGTTCCTTTGCAGTTTTGGCAATTGTTGGAAAACAAGTTTCATGAGTTTGCCACGATGTAGAGGGATTTAAATTGTAGTCGATCTGTGGTTCTGATAAATATCTTAAAAATTCATCATCTTCATTATTAACTGTTGAACCAAGGAGAAAGTCCATAACAGTAATGCGCGTATCTTTATGCGACATATCGTTATTGCTGATAGTATTTGAAGTAATCTCAATACGCTTTCGTACTTCTCTACGGATGCACTCTCGTACGTAATCATTTGGCTCTGCACTAAGCTTCTTATATCGCGGATCTAAAAAGCTTGCCATCTGTTTTGGCTTTACTTCATATTTGCTATCATTATTACCGGGATGTTCCATATGAAAGCGATCAGTAAGATTTACCGCAACACACAATTTAAAAGATATTATCATTGTGCTGTCGGTATCCTTGATAGCGAGATGGCGATTGATGATACTGTGTATTATTGGACGTACCAAAGACAGAGTTATCGTCTTGTCAGCGCATAATACAGTTGTTGCTTGCTGAAGAGGATGTAATACTGTGACGAGATCTGAAATTTTTCAACCACTCAATTTCACACATTTCTAATTTAACGGCGATTGGCGATTTAAATATAGATCGATCACTCAACGCAGTAGTAATTCCACTTCTTAATATACGCAATCTTTCAAGCATATAGAATGTTGAATTCCAACGCGTAGGGCATCTTTGTACAACTTTTAAAACTGATAAACCTAATGCTTGCAATTTTTCTTCTAATACGTGGCTTCTTGTATAAGAATGATTAAAAGCAGATACAATGTCTGCTGCTTTTTAGACGATTACTGCGCACTCGTCAAGAAGAAGACCTTTGTTAATCGATAGCTGCAGTGTATGTGCAGCACAGCAAATGCTCATGATTTTGTTATATATAAATTCTCTATAGTTTTGACTATATTGGTAGCATTGTCATGTACTATACGCGCGAGATACTTTATCTGTTAATAACTACTTCTCAATTTCTTCATGGATAATCTCGAGCAGATGATCGGATGTGTGTTTTTTTATCACTTTAATCGTTGATAAACAAAGAGTTTGTGGTATCCATTTATCGTCAATATAGAGTAAAGGTCCCAATTACCGAGGTTGTCCGAGATACCGTCACTTTTGCTTAAGTTAACAATTATTAAAATAATACGACTAACAATATTAAATAAAACAAATGTAATATAGTATTTAATATTAGATCAACGGGATAAAAAAGTTTAAATA
>NW_018022321.1:8372-10228 GCF_002006095.1 Pseudomyrmex gracilis
TGGCCGTCATTGGTTTGAGTCTTTTTTGCGGCGTCATAACATTTTAAGTAAAAGAATGACAGAAAATTTGTCTTTAAGTCGTGCTGTAGTCAGTGAAGAGGCTTTGCGTGGGTGGTTTTCACAGATTGAAAATTATTTAANAGAGAAAGATCTTCTAAACATTGAATCATGTAGAATTTTTAATTGTGATGAAACCGCTCTTCAATTAAATGTTAAAGTAAAAAGTGTTTTAACTAAAAAAGGAGAAAAGAATGTTTACAATGTCGTAAATAATAATGAAAAAGAAAATTTAACGGTATTAATAACAGGTAATGCTGCTGGCCAGTTAGGTCCACTGACAGTAGTATTTTTTTATAAAAGAACACCTGAATTAATAATTGACAGCATGCCAAATAATTGGGGTGTCGGTCATTCTGACAGTGGCTGGATGACAGGTGCTACTTTTTATGAACATATTGCCAATATTTTTCATTTTTGGCTTGTTAATAATCATATTAAAAGACCAGTAGTTTTATATGTAGATGGTCATGCGTCTCATATAACAAAACCTTTAAGCGATTTTTGTTTAGAAAATGAAATTGAATTGATAGTACTATACCCAAATGCAACACATATTTTGCAACCAATGGATGTAGCATTATTTTACCCTTTAAAAGCTATTTGGCCTAAGGAAGTAGTGAAATACCGATTAGAAAATGATGCATTAAGTGTTAAAAAAAAATTTTGGACCATTATTAAAAGTAGCATTAGAAAAATTAGATATTGTTAAAATTTTACAAAACGGATTTAGAACTTGCGGCTTATTTCCTTTGAATGTGGAAGCAATTAACTTTAAAAAGATACCGAAAAAAAGGCAAACTTGTGCAGAAGAATCATTAAGAGAGAATAAAAAGTCTGAATCACTAAAATTGATAGAAGATGTGATAGGTGTGGATACAATGAAAGAATTTAAGAAAGTTCAAGAATTGGATGAGTGGAATGGCAATATTGAGCATAAAAGTTTATTTTTGGTGTGGAAAAAATTATTGACATTATCAAAAATGGTTGAAAGTAGTCNAACTGTGCAAGAAGAGCAGCATGTTTTAGAAACTATAAATATAAATTTTGATGAAGATACTATTATTTATGATCTGGAAGATGAAAACATAACTGCACCTATAGTAGATTCAAATATGTTCGAAGATAAAAACAAGGAAGAAGACAATTTTCAAATTTCTCCTATTCAAATTATAACAATTTCTAACGACCGTTCAAATAGTAATACAATACAATGCAGTACTAACGAAGATATTTCTCTTTTTGAAGAGAATCAGTCAAGCCATCAACCATTAAAAGATATCACCCACTCTATGCAAGTCAATACGTCTACTCTTTTTTCTTTTAAAAAATATTCATTTTGGCCAGGAAAGGATATTACAACAAGTTCCTCAGGAAAACATAAGGAACAACTTCCTTCTATCGTTACTTCTAATATGTGGAGAAACTTAATGAATGAAAAAGAAGAAAAAAAACGTAAACTAGAGGAAGAAAAAGAAATGAGAAAAAAGATTAAAATTAATAATATAGTAATAAAAAAAGAAAAAGTTGAAACTGCAAAAGCCAAGAGAGAAGAAGAGAAAGCTGCAAAGGCCAAGGAAGAAGAAGAAAAGAAAGCTGCAAAGGTCAAAAGAGAAGAAGAAAAAAAAGCTGCAAAGGTCAAAAAAAAAGAAGAAAAGAAAGCTGCAAAAGCTAAGAGAGAAGAAGAAAAGAAGGCTGCACAAACTAAGAAAGAAGAGAAAAAGATAGCTGCACAAGCTAACAAAAAGGCATAAAATTAAAGAACGTGAAATGCAAACAAAAATTTGTCAAGCATAATC
>NW_018022321.1:16645-24963 GCF_002006095.1 Pseudomyrmex gracilis
TTTGGCAAATATATAATATTTCGCTATAAACGAACTACGTTATATGCGTGTATTGCTACATGTCATAGCAGTACTTACCTTTCCGAACCAGAAGATGTGCTAGCTCTTCCGACAATTTTATGTTTAAAATTGTAATGGTTCCACAGAGTCGTTGTAGAACCTTTGTGCACCAGTTTGGTGTCGCAATATTTACATGTTGCTTCCGTATTATCAACCGAAGAGATGAATGTTGCCACACCATATTTCTTCCCATCTTTTTTTCTTATTTGAAAATATTCTTAATACTTAGTAACAGTTAATCTACTCTTGAAATTTTCAAATCCAGAAGAAAGGGATTTAGACTGACGAACAAAACACTGGTCCGTGTTTGAAAGTGTTTAAATATTACGTTTTTATTTTACTTTTGATTCTTCTTTGGTGACAATCTAAATGTAATTATAAATAAAACTACAAATATATTTAATTGTCCTTACACAAAGTTAATAATATTTAGAATATAAAATTGCAATAAGTTGAGTTCAAACATACCTTGAAAACAGAATGCAATCAAAGTCCAATCTGCAGTGTTTAGTAGTTTTTAAAAATTACACTTGTTGAGTGAAAACTTGCGTCAAAGATTAAAACTGAGAAATCAAACACAACGTAAGCAAACTGATATACAACCTTTACACGCGTTTCCCCCACACACGCAATATACGTAGAGACACAAACACAGAGGTCAAAAAACAAGAAAACAACATGATAATGGTTATTTTGATTTATAAATTTATCAAAAGCAAAAATACGGTTTTAACTTATTTGTGTCCGACATGATAATGATTGAATTATTTTGTAACTTTATATGACTCAATTCTCAGAGACAGATCTCATATAATACATATAATTTCTTTATTGTTGTTAATAATCAGTTTTACATCTAAAAAGTTCACAGAGTTATCATGTGTGTCTCAATAGTGAATTTTAATCTATTATTATAATTATTGAAAGCATTTAATAAAATGTCAAAGTTATGTTAACTTTGCGTAAGGTCAATTAAATTTTGTATATTTATTTATAATTATACATTTAAATTGTCACTGAAAAAGATCTGAAAATTGAATTAAAAAATTTGACGTAAGTATTTAAGTAAACTTTTTCAAACACAAACATCTAGTTTTTTGCTCGTATAGGCTTTTTTGTCCTGTATTTACTAACAATTTGTAAATGTAAAAGTTTTGTACAATGAAAAAGCAAAACCGTAAAATAGTAGTACGCACTACCCGCTTTACAAAAAAACATATCAGAGACTTTTCAAAAACGTTACTCTGAAATATGAAATGTTTCGGAGATGTACGCAAAAACATTTTAGAAACATTGCATAAACAGTTAATGTCCGCATTCAGATACCTAGATATGAAACATTACAGAAATATTCCTTAGGATATAGTATCCTAAATGTTTTTTTCGGAATAGTACTTAAACGTTACTATGTTACGTTTTTGTAATAATTTGTACAGCACGCGGTACATAATTAATTAAGACAGTTTTTTTTTTTTTTCAATTGAGATATTTTATTTGAAATATTTCTAATATAAACTATGATGAAATATTTCAATTGTAACATTTATGAATTATATCAAAAACAAATACGTACAATGTATTATTTGAAACCTAAATGAAACAATTTGAAACATTGCATGTATATTTCATGTTTAGTGGGTAAATAAAGAACGACAATCGCACATCTCTCAGCTATAATCAAACTATTATTGATCAAGTTGTTTTAAACTGATAGTAATTAATAAATATACACACGATTTTATATTTACTCACATATGTACCTACATACAATTTTATATTCATATACAGTTATGTGTATAGATGTGCACAATTCTATATACGATTTTATGAAACTTTTAAATATTTATGCATTTAGATTTATAAGTTAATATGTACNAAGAAAAAGTAGAGTTATTTCTTTATCTTTTATAATATAATATTAGAATTAGAGTAAACTTACTCGTAAATGACAAGTATAAATTCTTGAACAATAAATATCATTATTTTTGTATTTGTAGTAGACTTTTTTACTTTTGTGATCACATTTTTGTCTCCGAGTACTGAAAGGTNCCAAGCTAGTTTATACGCTACTAAGTATATCGAAATATCCGGATAATACGGATATTCGAATAACTCGAATAGTACTATTTGTAATATTCGCTGCACGAAGTATCCGGATATTCGAATACTATCCGTTGATCGAAGTTTATTCGTACATATATATTATATCCGAATATCCGGATACCCGAATCACACTATTCGAATTTAAGCCGCAGCCCTACTGGCCGCACGCTTAACTTTGCATGCAAAATTCTTGTAAACTAAAGCCCATGCACTCAAACCCTCTTACACTTTTTATACGTTCGACCTCCCCTTTTGAATAAACTATGGCTCATTCAATTTCGTATTTCGCAATTCGTGCCCACCCCTTGTTAGAACAAGGCTGCCTAGACATATAGCTGTGATGATTTAAAATAAAAGCCCTAGTTAGTGCATCGGCGATAAAACTTCTTAAACGTATCGGAGTTTTGTTGCCATTAAAAGTAATACCTCCACTAGATATGATTCTAATCAAAGTTGGGAAAGTTACTTTATAAAAGTAACTCGTTACCGTTACCGTTCGTTTTGTTAAAAAGTAACTCGTTACCGTTACTCGTTACCAATTTTAAAAAGTAACGTTACCGTTACAATATCAGTTATTTTTTTTTGTACATAAATTTATGCACAACTTTTTTATTGTATGTATGTTTATTTTACTCCTTGCCTCTCGGCTTAGGAGAAACTTCCTTTTACATAATTTGAACTACATTTGAACTACATTTCATTTCCACATTATTATATTATTATCATATTCCTTTAAAACCTATCACCTTATTACATTATAACCTTATTCTAATACTATTCCTATTTTACACTTCTTTCTGCTTCCTTCTCACTCTGACACGTATCTCCGAAACGTTTAAAGACCTAGAGAGACAAGAGACAGCCGTTCGTGTGCAGCCTCTTATGTAGTTTCAAGTGAACAAACTGTGTAAACTTGGTGGGACAGAGATCGCAGGCATACGGCTTTTGGGCAGAGTGCAGTCTGAGATGCACACATAGCGTGAGTGAATTCTCAACGGTGTTCTTTGGCTTGTCTTTGTCTAATTGCTGTCGGCGAGACATAATCCCAGAAGAAGAAAAGGAGAGAGCTGTTAATAGAAGGCAAAGTAATTTTATTTGGTCTGGATTGTTAATTACGCTCGGATTGATTGGGAAAAAAAATCGGCGAAAGAGAAAGTAACAAGATAAGAAAAAACAAAAGAAGAAGGAAGCGAGAACATAGGAGGTCGCGGTGTAAAAGAGAGGAATTTAACAGTAAAGTGGAGCGCAAAATAAAAAGCGTAAGGAATTAGTACGCGAAGGAAAGAAAGAGAGAGAGAGAGAGAGAGAGAAAGAGAGAGAGAGAGAGAGAGAGAAAGAGAGAGAGAAGAGAAAGGAGGAGAGGGAAAGAAGAGATAGGAAAGAAGTGAAAGGAATAGGGACGGAACGAGCGGCAGAAGAAGCAGGAGCGGATAGACAGCAACATCTCTGAGGATCCTACGACATTAGAAAGGTTACCGACCGAGCAGGTAGAAGTAGGAAAAGACCCGGACAGAAGAATGTTTAAAGAAAAGCGTCATTAGACAGAAAGGAAAATAACCCCGAAAGTTTAGTGAAGGGAGCAGCAAAGGAAACTTGAGAGCGACGGATAGAAGAGAGAAGATACCAAACAGAAGTAAGCAGGACATAAAAGTAAAGAAGGGAAGACCGAACAACGCGGAGAGACTGAAAGCAACAAGACGGACCAGCATAAGTAGTACGTGCTCGTTACCTGAAATTTGGCTCTGCAAAAGAGCGAGAAAAACAGACTCGGATAAAAGTGAGAGTGAGGTAGATATAGAAAATAAGCAGAAAGGGAGGCAGAGTAAAAGAATACATAAGGAGGAGAAAAGAAAAAAAGAGGAAACAGCGAGAGAGGAGGGAGTGAGGACGGAAGAGATTGAGATGCTAAATGAAACACTGAAGATGATTCAAGCAGAATTAACGAGAATTAAAGAGGGACAAAGAAGTATAGAGGAAAAACTAGTTCGTGCAGAAAAGAGAGAAAAGGAAAAAGAGGAAAGATGGAAGAAAGAGAAGGAGAAATTATATAAAAGAATAAAAATATTAGAAAGAAGGAACGAGAATATGAAAAGGAGAGAGAAGGAAAATAATATAGTGATAAAAGGCTTGTATCAAAAAAAAAGGACAATAAGAGGAAAAGTGGAAGAGTTAATGAAAGAGATAGGAGTGGAAGAGGAAACACATAAAGGAATAAAGGAAATTAAGATCATAGGAGAAGGAGAGAGGAAGATATATAGTGAAATTAGAAAATTTTGACAAAAAGGACATAATGTAGAAGAAAAGTAACCTAAAAAGTAAAAACATATATATAGACGATGACATGACGTGGCAGGAAAGAGAAACGCAGAAAAGATAAGAGTAAGGGCAAGGTTGAAGAGAGGAAAGGGAAAGGTAGTTAAAATAAGTTATAATTTGGAAAAAGAAAATTTTCAGTAAAAAAGGGTAGGATAATGAGAAGAACAAAAATAATGAAGGAAGGAAGGAGAGAGGAGAACGAGGAAAAAGGAAAATAAAAATAATCTTTTGGCAGGGTTAAAAAAGGATAAAGATTTTTAGGAATATATAAGAGAATTCAACATCATAAGCTTAACGGAAGTGTAAACGGAGAGCAAAGACTGGGGAAAGCTGTAGAGGAGACTGCCAGAAGATCATACATGGAAATTACAATCGGCGACAAGGGAGTTCGTAAAAGGAAGAGCAAAAGGAGGTATATTGACCAGAATAAGAAAGGAGATAGAAGAAATAGAAGTGGAAAAACAGGAGAGAGATAGGGTACAGGAACAAAGGATATGGGGGGAAGAGACATGGAGAATAATAAGTGTATATAATAGAAGAGAAATAGGAAAAACTATAGAAGATATAGAAAAACAAATAGATGAGGAAGAAGAAGAATACCTAATTATTGGAGGAGATTTTAATGTGAGAACAAGAGAAAGAAGAACAATATTTAGAGGAGAAGATCAAGAGGAAAAGAAAAGAAGATCTAAGAATAAAGAAAGAAACAGAGAAGGCAAATAAATGATCAAATGAGTGGAAGAGAAAGGCTGGAACATATTGAATAGAAATATAGAGGGAGAAGAGGAGGGAAATTATACATATATGAGGGCGAGAGGAAACACGGTAATAGACTATGTAATAGTTAATTATGAAATGCTGAATAAGATAGAAAAAATGGAAGGTAAAGGTAAGAACAGAATCGGATCATCTACCTTTAGTGGTGTCAATGACGGAAGAAAGAGATGATGAGAGGATAGAGAAGAAGGTGGAAGAGAAGAAGAGGCAGGTTTGGACAGAAAAAACAATAAACAAATACCAAGAGAAAACAGAAGAGAAAACAATTACAGAGGGAACAGCAAACGAGAGGTTAGACAAATTAGTTACTAAAATACAAAACGCACCGACCAAACAAAAAATAAGAAGAGAGTAAAAACAAGGAAAACAGAATGGTGTAATGGAGAATGTTGAGGAAGAAAACGGAAAGTAAGGAAAACACTCAGAGAATGGCAAAAAGAAAAGAAAACACGAGAAGATTATAACCAGGAGAGAGCAGGATATAAAGAATTATGCAGAAGAAAGGAACAGGAGGAGAGAGAGAAAGAAGAAAGAGAAATAAGGAACATACATCGAGAACCAGATATATGAAAATATATAAACAAGAGAAGAAAAAAGAAAGAGGCTGCTAGCAAAGAAATAAAGATTGAAAAATAGAGAGAGTATTTTATGAAGTTACTCTAAGGATTGGAGGAAAAGAAAGAAGCAGAATATCGAGTTATAAAAAAAAAACGGAAGAGGATGCACCAACAAATAAGGAGATAGAACAACAAATTAAAAGGTTAAGAAAGAGGAAAGCAGCGGGAGAAGATAAGGTACAAAACAAAGCCTGGATATACGGAACATCGGAGACAAAAAGAGAGTTAGCAGAAATTATACGAGGAATATGGAAAGGAGAAAAATTTCCAGAGAGATGGAGGATAGGTGTAATAAACCCAATCTTCAAAAAAGTGACAAAACAAGGACAGAGAATTATAGAGGGGTTACATTGTTAGACACATCATACAAGATATTTGCAATGATAGTTGAAAAGAGACTATGGAAGGAAGTAGAAGAAAAGAAGTTATTACCGGAATCACAAGTAGGATTTAGAAAGGGACGAGCAACGATAGATAATATATATATTATAAATTGTGTGGCAGGAAGAGAAATAGAGAGAGAGAAAGGGAAATTATATGCATTCTTCGTGGATTTTAAGGCTGCGTTTGACACGGTAGATAGACAAAAATTACTTAAGGCGCTAGAAAAATTGGGAATAAGTAAAGGTCTAGTGGATAACGTAGCGGACATATATCGAGAAACGAAAAATGTAGTGAGAGTCAAAGACAAGGTATCGCGGGAATTCTGGGCGGAGAAAAGAGTAAGGCAAAGATGCCCACTGCTTTTTGCACTGTATATAGCCCTCTGCTTTTTGCACTATATAGCAAATATAGAAGAAGAAATGAAAAAAGAAAGTGTAGGAGGAGTGGTAGTTGGAGACTCAAAAATTTGGACACTAGCGTACGCAGACGACTTGGTGATATTGGCAACGTACACAGAGGATTTAAAAGAGCTCATGAAAAGACTTTTTTATTTTAAATTTTAAATACTACAAATTTATAGCAATCATTTCAATTTTTTAAATATTATTTTTTATAGTAAAGTAACAAGCCCGAATATAAATTAAAAATTTAATGTTATTAATGTACATTGTAAGAATTTTAATAATAAATAAGAAAAGTAATAATTTTAACAATAAGATCTTTGAAATAAGAAAAAGTTTTAAAAAGGTGTAAATAAACTTTTTCTTAAAAATTTGTAAATGCTATAAGTGTAAATTTAAAAACTTTTTATATTGCTATATGAAAGCTATACAGTTTTTCTATAATTTCATATTACAGCATGTACAAATTTTAAAAAAGAACCTATTTACAACTTTCTAAAAGATATTCTTATTTAAAATCTTATCAAAATTATTAAGAGAGTTTACATATTATCAAAATTATTAAGTTTACATGTTATTAAAATTATTAATTGGTAAATATGCATAAAAACGGAGCATCCTCGGAGGTCATTATCCTTGACATTTGTTGCCAAGGACACCTCCCTGAACAACAATCTGAAGGTTTTAGCCGTCGCTCGTTGTTCGTTAAAAAATTAGAAACAAAAGAAATATCATAAATGGTCTTATTTTCCGACACTGTGTACGTTTTGTTCGTGTTGTAAGCATGTAGGCAGGGGGAGGGCTGCGCCCCTCCCCCCTGCTCTCCCCGCGCGGAAAGTTGAAGAACGAATTTTGATTAAGTGTCGCTTCATGTCGAGAAAATATACACTTTGCTTACACGCTTACAATACGAACAAGAAGAACATAAATTAAGTAGTTTTGTATTAAGTGGCCTTTTAGCTTTGTTTATACATTTTTCAACAAATTGTCGTAGTTTAGTTCTCCGTCAGCGAACAAGCGTTAAACATGTTGCTACACGAATTTCTTCATTTGACGTACAATTTAGATTAACTAATAACCTATTTGTGCAATAAAAAAGTAATACGCCAACAAATGAAACGTCCACGATGTGACACAATGTTATCATTCCCCAGTGCTAATACTAATTTTATTATATTAAATGCACTAATTTGTATTACAAAACCATTTGTGGGTGCAAACGTCAAAGAAAAGTGTGTAACTTTACAATAAGTGCGTTACATAGTACTTGGTTCTCGCGTTCACATTTAGATCTGCAAAAAACTTGTCATGTTCATTTTTGGAACGAGAATTGAACATATCTCCTCACACTGTTATGGATTGGACTAATTTTTGTAGAGAAGTAATTACAATTTATTATACTAGCACAACACAGACGCGCGCTACGCGCACGCTATTGTTATTTTTATTTAACGTGTTGTCAGTGAACACAACCTGTCACCGCGATGACAGATCAAGAGGCACGGTAGTGCCTTGCGCCAAGTTCACGCGCAACGAAGTTGCGCTCGAACTGAGCGAGCACGCCGTGCCTATTATACGCGAAAATCAGGCATTTTAGTGGAGGGGAGATGTTTAATAAGCAATTATTTAATAACGACTGAACCGATCGACTTCTTTTTGG
>NW_018022321.1:26548-34696 GCF_002006095.1 Pseudomyrmex gracilis
ACTACCTTGAAGTGTAAACTTGTTTAATAAACCATATCTTTCATTTTCGATTTTTAATTCACGTAGTCCGGGAACTTTCCGGACAAACTGTGTAATCTATATGCATTTGAAAAAGACCTAATACAAGGTCGAAAGCGTTCATGCTTATTTAATTATTTAATTGTATAATAAACGGATTTAATCACATACACTCTAACAACAGTGTTATTGCTTCAATAGCCAAGATTCATTATTTATTTGAAATTTCTCGAAGCTTTATACTATCATCTTTAAACATCTAAAATGTCGACGTGATGTCTGTGACAGCAACCTCAGATATCGATTACATCTTTGAAGTCGACCTCGAGTATCCTTGCAAACTGCATAACGCGCACGCTGACCTACCGTTCTGCCCGACGCGCAATAAACTGGCATGCGACAGGAGAAGCTATTCGCAACACTACACGATAAATTGCGTTATATTATTCACTAACGTGCCCTGCAACAATGTGTGCGACACGATCTTCGTATTCCAAAAATACACCGCATATTACAGTTCGCGCAATCTCCGTGGCTCCGCAGTTACATCGAATTAAATACACAATTTTGAACGCACGCTACCAACGACTTTGAGAAAAACTTGTACAAATTGATGAATAACGCTGTTTTTGGCAAAACTATGGAAAATGTACGAAACCATGTAGACATAAAACTTCATTGCAGCTAAATGAAATTTTATACCACCGTGGCCAAACTGACATATCGTGTAACACTAAAAAATACGAATCATGTTTTAACCATAAACAATAAACATGGTTTGTTCGTGGTTTGCTTATTGTTGAACGTGGTCCGTTTATGGTTTGAGTATGGTTAAACATGGTTTGCGCGTCGGGCAGAACGGTAGGTCAGCGTGCGTGTTATGCAGTTTGCAAGGATGCTCGAGGTCGACTTCAAAGATGTAATCGATATCTGAGGTTGCTGTCACAGACATCACGTCGACACTTTAGATGTTGTCCACCCATTGGAATGCGGCATACGGTAATGGCTAACACATTGCCCAGCCGTACAAGTTATTTATATTAAAGTACATGAGATACGACGTTGGTTTTAATGAGTCGTATGTCTGCATGTACTTGTTATTCGCTTGCGCATATCTTGCGCTGCACTGGCTAAGACCACCACGTATACCGCGTTCGATAAACATAACCATATCAACATCTATGAGCAGGTCGAACGTTATGACTGTGTGTTTCAGCATACCGTCCCACGTGTAACCAGGTAAAGTATAATAATGCGCGGGATCTAATCCGTAACTTTGAATACAACTTTCTCGAAAATTCTCAAATATATCGGCCAATAATAAAACATCAGTCTTTAAATAGAAATCGCTGTATTCACTTAACGTACGTATAGAGAATCGTTGCCAGATGTTTACAGCGTGTGCATATTCACTCTCAGATATTGTTTCACCGGTCTGTTACCTCGCGTGAGGTCGAGGATGCTGCGTGGGAGGGACGCCGAGGAGAATTACTATTATCTTACAACATTTATTAAGTTTCCAATAAATTTGTTTATTTCGTATTCTGCTTTTGTTACACTTCCACTCACTCGCGTTATCCTAAGTCCTTACGAGCGATGCTCTGATGGGCAGAGCCTCCGGCCGCGACACTACTCTAGACGATTCTACCGTTTCCGCCCGGACACCGGCTTATATCCTCGAGTCAGAGATGCCAGATCGCGCCGGACAGCATCGAGAGTATCGAAGCGGGGTATCCCCACCGCCTCGATGCTGTCGTACGCATACAAGCGAGAACCGCACACGGACGCTGTTTTCGCTTGTATGCGTACGAGAGTATCGAAGGCNGGGGTATCCCCACCGCCTCGATGCTGTCGTACGCATACAAGCGAGAACCGCACACGGACGCTGTTTTCGCTTGTATGCGTACGAGAGCATCGAAGGCGGTGGGGATACCCCGCTTCGATACTCTCGATGCTGTCCGGCGCGATCTGGCATCTCTGCCTCGAGTCAATCACTCTGTGATTGGCCGAGAAAAACCAGGCGACATCCGGCCTTCAAAAAGTGCAATGCAAACCATTGCATCTTTTCGGCTGCACGTGCGACCTTCGACCGGTGCGTCCTTGTGCACGCGGTCGCATATCGCCTTGCGACTGCTGACTGGACATCCGCGCCGGATTCCAGTCCCCAGTTTAAAGTAACACTAAACCCAGTAACCAAACCCCGAATGTAACCAATACCGCTTATTACACAACACTTAATACATTAACTTAATACATAACTTAATACATAACTTAATACATAACTTATAACATCCTTCCCCTGTTGGAAAAGAAAAACTGACAGGGGAGGTTTTTCTTACATTTACACTACACACTGATTTTTAAAGAAGTGTGGTTGCTACCCCCTCAACGTGGGGTCCTCGACCTTTGCACTTGTGTTTTATCTGTGAAGGTCGTAGTTTACTTACATCACCGACAAAATGTACTCGTCGTGAATACTGCTGTTGTTGCGCGGTTGTTCTGTTACTTTTAATTACGATATATAGTACAATGGCTATTATTAACAGTACTGTTATCGCACTTATGCTTGTGGGATACACAAAATATGGTTGTTTATAAAACTCTTGATCGAAATCGTTATTAGTTTCTTGTATCTGATTACTTATCGTCTGCAATTGTGTCTTGGTGTTTGTCAAATTTTGTAACTTTACTTCGTCAAATGCGTGTATGTTTTGTGGTACGGTTCCGTTTATTTGTGTAAGTGTAATATTAAATTGTGGTAAGTACGTATTAACTTGCGCATGTTCTACTACTGTTTTAGTGTTGACAAAAATATCTTTGGTTAAAAATCCACACTGATTCGTCAGTATTACTTCTCCAACTCCCGCTAAGGTTTCCGTTCTACCGGGTCCCTTTTTGCACCTGAAAGTTACAAACTGGTCGCCTAGCGTAGAATACAGCCACCTACGTTCTCGTTATGACTGAATCCAAATAGTGTGGTTGGACGTTTCATACGTCGTCCTACAATTTGAATAGTTGTTTAGTTCGTGTACGTATGCCTGTATCTCGCATGGCGAATTTGTCTGTACCTTATACAGTGTTATTACGCAGATGTAATGACCTTGAACATTTTTACACTTTTCTAGTTGATCCTGTGACAGTAACACATATGTCTGTCGGTTGCTGTCTATTGCGATAAGAGCATGTCGAACTCGTGCCACTGCAAATACGTTACCGTGCACGTGTATCGGCAAGGGTATTACATTACAGATCTTGTGCACCACGGCATGCACCAACGGTACGTTTACTACTATGAAGACATCCGACCCTTTGCAGTACACAGCAACCGTTACAATTTCCTTTATTTTTACCCAATTTTCTACTGTAATTCGGAATGGAAAGCGTAAATCATCTTGTAAATGGTTGCTTGTGTCGCGTAAACTTTGTATTATTTGTTCAATCGGAATGAATTCTAGTTGTGTAAGTTTGTCATCTGTTTTTGTTATAAGGTTTATTATTTCTTTTATGTCTGATTCTAATTGTTGTAACATATTTGTGACGGATAACAGATGTTCGTTTAAAAGATTTCCCTGGTTTTGTCTATTTACCGACGTCATTACTTGCGACACGGAGTTTGCTAGCGTTTCTTTGTTACTTTGGATTATGCTTTCCACTCCGTCCAGGTGTGCTATGGTTGCATTTAACATTTTTAAGTGATTTTTTATTGCATGTTGTTCGGCTGTTTGTCTACTTTCTATTAAGTTGATGTGATCAGTGATCGCTTTCTCGTCATTCGCGTCCATCGTACCGAAGAGTTGCTTCGCTATCGAGCCGACTCCATTGACTAGTCAGTCCTCTACGCTTTCGTAACGAAAGCCCTACTATTATTTTAATTTGTTGGAAAATTTGAGTTACCACTTGTTCTCTACTTCGTAATTTGGAATAAACGTCTTCACAGCTTACTTTGTTATTGTCACGGATCTCTACACTTGCGCACATTTTCCCCGTAACCTGTATTATTCTGTGTGCTTGTTCTAATCTTTTTTCTAACGCAGATGTTACTAACTTAACTACTAATTTCCATTTTTCGTCAGTTCTTAACAGTGTTCCTTGTTTTTCGAAGTAGAGTCGGGATTGTGTCGAAACCGCGTTATTGTATACCCGGATGATTCGATCTCGCTGTTTGTTATTTGAGCGGAGATCGATGTGCAGATCACGAACAAAATTCTGTAAGGAAAAAATACCGTGATGTTTTAAACGTTTGGTTTTGCTACGTTAGTTGGACTCAGAATACCGTTTTTTTTTTTTGCGTGTGCTGTCTGTCTTATTTCTAGTCTCTGTTTTCTGTATCATTTTTCTGCTTACGTTAGAGTTTCTGTTGTTCTTGGTTGCTTGTAGAGATAAGTCTCGTCAGTTGCATTCTGTCTTTAGAACAGTTACCTGTTTTTTGTTTGAGCAAAAGTATAAAAAACTTTTTATTGTTGCTATGGCTAACCCAGTGGTTAACGCCCTCCTCTGTGTGGCCTGTGGGATCGAGACCTCGTGGCCTCGCGTGTGTGACTGGTGTTGTGATTACGACCCCATCGTTGCTTTAGTATCTAGTGAGTTTTGCTTCACCTGCTGGACGGCCACCGCCCGGGTCATCTACATTTTGTCACGGCACCCTCACCACGGAGACCACGTCCCGCCGATAACCGACGGGCCCGGCATGAGCCACTACCGGCCCGTTGAGGGTCCAGGGTGCTCTTTTTGTGAGCTAACCGAGCAACCAGTGGTATGTGCTGGATGTGTGCGTTGCCAGTTTGTAGACGACGTCCTGTCCTCATCTGAGGAGTGCGGTCTGTGCCGTTCGGTCGTCGTCGATTGGATTGCTGTATTGGCGGATGACCCCCCTCACCGCACCACGGACGAGACCCCCCCAGAGGCGTCCCGCGTAGGTGAACTCCTACGAGGCTGACCGGTAAGTCCTTAGTTTTCTATATAGTGTTTCAACCTATTTGCATGCACTTTTACTGCGCGTTTTCCCATTTTTACGACGTACGTCACGTCGGAGATTTTTTCGACTACTACATACGGTCCGATCCATAACACTTCGAGCTTTTTCGATCTTCCCCGTCTTACCGTTTCATCAAACAGGAGAACCTTGTCTCCTACTTTGAATTTTACCGCTTTTACTTGTTTGTCGTATTGTTTTTTCGCTTTTATCTTTTTGTGTTTTAAATTTTCTCTGGCTATTTTGTTTGCAGCACGTATTCTTTCTTTTAACTCGTGAGCGTAGTCTTCCATATTATAAGTTTTTTCGGGTGGTTTTGCCAATGTTGGGAGTTCGGCTTGTCTCCCGTAGACTAGTTCGAACGGTGTGAATCCCGTCGCGGTATGTGGTGTAGTGTTATACGCGAACATGGCGTAGGGTATCCATTTGTCCCAGTCAGTCTGTTCGTCACTGACAAAATGTCGAACATATTCGATTAACGTTCGATGCGATCTCTCAAGAGCTCCGTTACTCTGTGGATGATACGCGGTTGTTTGCACTTCGTTGATTTTTAATAACTTGCATGTATTTTTAAATACATCACCTACGAAGTTCGTACCCTGATCAGTGAGAATTATCCCCGGGATTCCATACTCGCAAATTATCTTTATCGCGAATTCTTTTGCAACGGTGTTCGCTTCTTGATTGGCTATCGGGATAACCTTGCTCAATTTCGTCAAATTATCTTGAAATGTTAATAGATACTTATTTCCGTTGCTCGAAATCGGTAACGGTCCCACTATATCCAGCGCGCATTTTTCGAACGGTTTACGTGGCGTGTCTGTTATTACTAGCGGCATTTTAACTTTACGTGCTTATTTGTTTCTTTGACAAAATGTACATTTTTTTATATAATTTTTCACGTCTTTAGTTAAATTTGGCCAATTGTGAAGTAACTTGATTTGTTTCACTGTCCGTTCAATGCCCTGATGACCACCGATCGGTGTGTCATGGTATTCATATAATATTGTCCGTTTCTCTTCTTCTGTGTATTCTCTTTCTTTCTTGTCTGTGAGTTCTTCTGCTTTATTCTTGATTGCAGTTCTTTCTCTTTCATTTGCACTTGCGTTGTCTGTTATCTTTCTTGCTTTCGCGCTTTCTTCTGTCTCACTTGCGCTCGCGTCTTCCTCTGTCTCACTCTCGCTTGCGCTTTCTTCTATCTCGCTTGCCTTTTCTTCTATCTCACTTGCGTTTATACTTTTCTCTGTCGCGTTCGCGTTCGTGTTTTTCTTTGTCTTACTTTCTGTTATGTTCTCTTTTACTCTTGTTCTACTCGCGTGCAGTGTTTCTACGTGAAATGCTTCATCTATCGGGTGTCTGGTTAACGCGTCGGCGTTTGCATTTGCTTTTCCCTTCTTGTGTACGATTTCGTAGTCGTACTCTTCTAGCTTCAATCTCCAGCGTATTAATCTCGAGCCGGGGTCTTTAACGTTAAATAGCCACACGAGAGCCTTGTGGTCTGTTATTATTTTGAACCTTGTACCATATAAGTACGGTTTAAAGTGATTAACGGCCCATACTATTGCTAATAACTCCTTTTTAGTTGTATTATAATTTCGTTACGCCTTGTTTAGCACGCGACTCGCGTACGCGATGGGCTTATCTCCCCCCGCGTCGCCTTGCGATAAGACCGCTCCGACCGCGTAACCTGACGCGTCTGTCGTGACGATGAACTCGCGGTTGAAATCGGGATACGCTAATATAGGTGCCGTAATTAATTTTTCCTTTAAAATTTCGAACGCTTTTTGCTGTTCCGCGCCCCACGCAAACTTTGCTTCCTTACGCGTTAATTGTGTCACTGGTTTCGCTATTTTTGAAAATTTGTCAATAAATTTGCGGTAATATCCGGCCAGACCAATAAATGCTTGCACGTCTTTTAACTTTTTTGGTAGTGGAAAAATTTTCACCGCGTCTATCTTGGACGGGTCGGGTAGAATGCCGTTTTCCGTTATGATATGCCCTAAATACGTGGCTTCTTTTCTTAGAAATTCGCATTTATCGGGTTGTAACTTTAACTTATTTTTTCTTAATTGTTTTAATACTTCTTTTAACCGGCTATTGTGTTCTTTTAAATTTGCCCCGTAAATCACAATATCGTCTAAGTACACGAAGCATTTAACACCTTGCATCCCTACCAGTACCGTGTTCATTAATCTTTGGAACGTGGCGGGTGCATTTTTTAATCCGAACGGCATTCGGTTATATTCAAAATGCCCATACGACGTAGAAAACGCCGTTTTTTGCTTATCTTTCTTGGCCATAGGTATCTGATGATACCCCGAAGCAAGATCCAACGTGGAAAAATATTTCGCATTTCCTAACTGATCTAGTATATCAGTTATATTAGGAAGTGGGAATGAGTTTCCTACGGTGATGTCATTCAGTTTTCGGAAATCGATTACGACGCGTAACTTTTGTACTCCGGACGCGTCTAATTTTTTCGGTACCACTAATAGTGGTGCGTTCCACTGACTCGTGCTATGTCTAATTAGACCGTTTTCTAACATTTTATTTATTTGCTTATCTACCTCTCGCTTGTGTTTGTCGGGTAGTCTGTATGGTCGTACGTTTATCGGTCTGCAGTCCGTCTTCGTCGGTATGTAATGCGATACCGCGTTGGTGCAGGTCAGTGTCTCTCCCTGGAGATGAAATACGTCGCTATATTCCACGCAAATTTCTTTTAAACTTTTTTCTTCTTCTTGATTTAACCTTTAGAGGACGGGAAAATTTTGGTTCAAATCGACCTTTTAATTTACCCGAAATGTATGTATAATTTTATCGGATTAGTCGGTACAAGTTCCCAACCTGGTAGGTGGTCGATATTTCGACCACCCCCGTCCCTAACGGAAAAGCCAATATAAAATTTTTTTTTTGTTCTATTTTAGCGTTTTACTTGATATACCTATGTTTTTTGATATGCTGAGTATGAAAATAATAGTAAAAAAAATCTTGAAGGTGTCCTTGACCTTGAAAATAGCCATTTCAAGGTCAAATTCTTTGTTTTTTTGCTATTTCAGTTTCAAAGTATATATATCTACACAGTTTGTCCGGAAAGTTCCCGGACTACGTGAATTAAAAATCGAAAATGAAAGATATGGTTTATTAAACAAGTTTACACT
>NW_018022322.1:0-6490 GCF_002006095.1 Pseudomyrmex gracilis
TACGTACAAACTGCACAACTTTTTATATTAAAGAATTAGCACTACGATCTGACGCCATACGCTGTAAATTCAGTCGATAAAACAGATTCAGTTTAGGATCCCCTTAAGCGATACAGAAAAAGCAGCAAAGGGATAAGAAGGCTGCTTGCTCGCGATAATGATTCTCACGGCGGTGTAACGCAGCGAACAGCAGCACGTGATACAAAGAAAGCATGTGATACAGAAAATCAAGACAGACATCTACTCGTTCAATTAATAGTAATATCTTTTTCGTGACAGAAAGAAATGAGAGCGCTATTATTTCCTTATTTCCTCGCGGATAGCAACCTTCTCAATCTTCTCAGTTGCTTTTTCCGTACCGCCGAATATCAGCTGATCGCAAGAAGCTGTCACACGTCGCGCTTGCTTGTTTACTTCATCTCTCGTTGCTAGGACGTTGAATGAAATAAGCCATCTTTCTTTACAGCTGATAAGCGTATATGTCTACAGAGTCCGGATTAACTCTTCTCGCGTGCTCATTGGATCACATTTATTAATTAACTATATATATATTAACTATATATATATAGTGTGTACGTGCGTGCGTGCGTGCGTGCGCGCGTGTGTATTCATTTCGCAATAAACATCCAGCATAAGGCTCAATTACCTTTAAATTGTTGTTAGTTTTAAAACTTATGAAAGTGAATTTCTCCACTTGTTAAAAAAAATCTTGTTCTATTACCTCGGAAAAGGATTCTACAGAGAGACGAGTTGAGAGTTTTTCTTCATCTGCTGTAGATAATGGTGGCACATAATCTTCATCATCAGATGTCAGACCTAATTCATCACCGTAACAAGCATGTACAAGCTGCCACATTTCAGCCATGTTCATTGGCTAAAAATATAAGAGATTTGTCCAATTAAAAAAAGCACAAATTTTTTCACATTAAAAAAAATATTTTTAAGAACCTTAAGTTTTTGAGAAAAAGAGTTTACAATATAACAAAATAATATTTCCTAAAATTTTCTTTGCAGAAATGTATATCTTAAGGATATCCTTTTCTTCAGAAAAAGAAATAAGAAATTTCAAGTTGTATATAACTATGCATACCTCGCCAATGAGAGCATTTTGCCAAACACGAAATAACATCACATATGTTTTATCTCTTGCTCCAAACGATGTTAGGAAGAACTTGTCAGTAACGGTGCATATCAGGATAGCATTTGGAATAACAAGCGCGGTTTTCTCTTTGGTAATAGATGTAACATCTTTCCAACGTAACGAGACCAATGTCTCCCACATAAATATATTAGCATAAAAACACACATAGTTTTGAGATACATAGAGTCTACCGTGTACTAATATTTCACGCTGCAGAGCACAAGAATAATCTAAAAGTTATAACGCTAAATTATTTCAATAGAATGTTAAACGTAAAAAATTGAAAATTCAGTTTACATTACATGTAAAAGTAAATACATATGTAAAAAACAACTAGTTGGTTTAGTAAAAGTGATTTACACAGAATAAAATATAATATGATATAATAGTCTCGCAATATAAGTTTATCGAAGAAGCTATATAAATTGAACTAACTCTTATCAATCAGGTACCTTTTTAACTAATGCTGTTCATACTTGCATAGCTTTCATCATATGCAAACTAATATTCCATATCACTTACATGTGATACAAAAGAATCATTACTAATAGATTAGACACTTGAAAGTATATATAAAGTGAAATTTTTTTACAATGAATATTTATGTTAATAACATTACATTATACATATATCTATTTACTGATTGTATTAGTGTCACCTTGAATAGCGCCGCCAGGATCAGATCAAGGTTACATCGATGTTTTTAAATGAAAATAATGTTTTTAAATGGAATAGAAACTCCCTATTTTTTTATTGCTGATTCCTATTTACTTTATTCAAGAGTTTTCCTATTTACTTTATTCAAGAGTTTTCCAAAACACTAAAATTAAGTTTATTTTCATTAAATAGTTTTTGAGTTATAAAAGTTTAATATTAGAATAAGACCGCCGGTACTTTTTCTACAAAGATAATTTCGATCAAAATGAATTTTGTGAGCTCATGCAGAGAATTGACAAAAAACTTAACTTCTTATTCAACATAGTTGTTTTTAGATAAAGCAACATTCAAAATGAATGATAATATCAATAGATAATGCCAATACCGGCGATACTCTAATATATTCAACCCTTATAAATAAAAAAGTACTTAATAAAAATAAACTTTATTATAGTGTTTTGGAAAGCTCTTAAATTATACTATAAGAATCTGCAATAAAAAATAGTGTTTCCATTTATAAAATTCAAGGTGACCTTGTCCAGACCTTGACGATGTCATTCAAGGTCACACTGATACAATCAGTAAATAGAACCTTTTAAACTCTACAACTTTTATCTGAGACATTTTTTTGTAAAATGCCTAGTTTTCGAGATTTTTACCGGTACTTTTTATACACCCTGTATATATTGGTTATATATATTTGTACATTATATGTACATATACACACAAATATACACAAGTATTCCTACAATAAAACCAATACTTTGCTAGCATGTGTCCAAGAAAGTACACTAAGCAAAAAAAGTTATAGAAATCATGGATTCATGATTTATTTGCAAAAACACTATATACGTGTATACATGTATAGAAAAAAAAAACATTCTTAAATCACTACCTACCTACCACCAATCTTTCATCATCTGGTACATTTTTAAATATTCGCTTGAAGTCCTCAGACCGAGACTTATAAGTTGGATAAAGTACATTATACCAGGATGATTTTTTTTTACTCCGATCACTACTGCGTGTCTCTTTTTTACCTTCATGAGTAGAACTCTTGCTAAGCTCAGCTGAATCAGATGATCTATTTATCACTTCCTGTATATTTATATCAAATATATATAATTCTTTTGACCAGAATATTTTAGTTATTCTCTTCAACACAAGAGACCTCAATATGTACCTGAGACTGATCTTCTAGCTTATTAGCACGACCTGAATCTTTAACAGCATCTTTTACAGCAAAGTCAGAATTTAATCTAGAATATTCTCGTCTGGAATGAGCTCTTGGACTAGGACGTGGAGACAAGTTGGGACTGGATACAGGACTACTACGATCAATACCAGAACCAACAGTTGTCTCTTGTACATTATCTACTGTTGCATTTCCTAAGTTTGCCATTGTATTTTGATTACTCAAGCCTGAAGAATTGATACTACTAATTACTTCATGGCTAGATATCAATAAATTTTCCACTGATTTATTCCTAATAAAAATAGAAATGTGATAAACATTTTATGTGTATATACATATATATCTTACATTTTTTATATATGAAAATAATCAGTCAATATACATACATATTTGATACCAGACGTTTTTGTACAGGCTCCTTGTCAAAAGGCATATTAAATTACAGAATATTATCCACGCTTTTGGAACTGTCAAACATTGGAAGTTTTGATAAAGTTTTAATAACATAACTAAATCAAGAAATAAATGTTATGTTGCAACTCTATCGCCCAATTTCTTCACCTTCAGATAAGTTCTTGATAACTTTATCTAAAAGATAAAATATATCTTTTTGTATATCTTTCCTCTTATTTTCTTATTCAGAGGATAGCTATTAAGTGATATGAAGAAAACGGGCCTATGTAGTGAATAGCATATTCTAACATACATGAGATGATTGATAAGTATCCAAAACAACTTATAGCAACAATAGTATCATTTTGCTATTATAACATTGATAAATTCTATCTTTCACAAAAACAAATATCAAACACTATCACATGTATTACAGTGTTTGTGAAAAAGCTTGCCAAAGTATAGCTATGTACGCATTGATGATTGATCTCATTGTTTAACATTTGTTTCTGTCGAGCTATTTCGTCAGATTTGGGAATAAATGGAAATCGTATGGAGCCGTATAAGGCAGGTAAGACAGTAATTCAAAGCCCAATTCGTAAATCTTATATATTACAACAGTTAAAATATGAGCTGGTATATAGCTTGAATCACTAAGCATCTACTTTAACGAGCTGTCACAAACACTACGTGAGATAATGAGCCAGCGTTTGACATTTGTTCCTCTAAAGAATAAAATTTCAACCTACCAGCACAATATGATACTGTCGCTATCTATGACTTGTTTTGGGTTTATCAATCACCTGTATAAGCAATGTTTGTGCAATAATATACATTTAATTCGCAAACCAAGAGTTTATCCACATGAACATGAGTACTTGCGTCTACCGCAACAGGAATGATACATTCAGAAAAAGAGCAGTTGTGCGTCACAGAATCAATCATCACTTGTTTCGTGTGTCACAAGAGCGTAACATCAGGTAATCAATCTTTGTTATCATGAATTTCATATTATTTATATTAAACTCTTTCTGTTATACCACAAAACCGCTATCGAACTAGTCATTCAGGGGTTTGTTCTTTTTCAACACATCAGGACTGGGAGTCGATTCTGTATCACGCAGTGCAGTGAAAATTACAAAAGCGAATTTACTAAAATATCTATGATCTTATTGGTCAACAACTAGTAAATTTGCTCACTTTTGTAAGTTTCACTGCATGGATACAGAATCGACCCTCTGAATTTGAAAAGGTAACGGTTGTTTTTCAGCAACGAACACAGACGACACAAAGGGAGCTTTCCAGCTACGTACAGAGAGAAGCCTGAAGCCTCTTGCACAATGGACGGAATAGCGATAGCGATAGAAATAACAAAAGTTTTAAGCCCCTTACACAATGGAAGGAATAGCGATAGCGATAGAAATAACACACTTTTTAACACAAAATTCCAACTCGTCGGAAATTTTATCGCTATTGCTTATTCCGATTTTCTGATCTGCATTGATACATGTGTAGTTTTGTATGTTAGATTGCGCTGTTCCTACCTTTATTTTTAAATATAAACTCTTTAAAACTTTTGTTACTTCTATCGCTATCGCTATTCCGTCCATTGTGCAAGGGGCTTTAAAGAGTTTATATTTAAAAATAAAGGTAGGAACAGCGGAATCTACCATACAAAACTACACATGTATCAATGCAGATCAGAAAATCGGAATAAGCAATAGCGATAAAATTTTCGACGAGTTGGAATTCTTTGTTAAAAACTGTGTTATTTCTATCGCTATCGCTATTCCTTCCATTGTGCAAGGAGCTTGAGAGCGGCCATGCCATTGTAATTTCTTAAGTCTATGTCACACTATGGATTGGGATTGAGATTGGATTGAAATTTGACCAACCAGAAAAAAGAAAACCAATTCTAAGTTTAGTGATCTTTGCTCTGATTGGCCAAATTGCAATCCAATCTCAATTCTAATCCGTAGTGTGACATAGGCTTTACGACGGTTTCAACCGCTGGTTTTAGCCGTATTTCCACAAAAGTGGAACTCAAAGGCCGTTCTCCATGAAACTCAAGTCGCAAATCTCGTGGAACTGATCAATCACGTTGGTCGATTGGCTGATTTGACTCTGCAATTGGTCAATTACACGAGATCTGCTACTTGCGTTTAATGTAGAACGGTCTTTGAGTTCCACTTTTGTGAAAATACGGCTAAAACCAGCGATTGAAACCGTCGTAAGAAACTACAATGGCATGGCCGCTCTCAGGCTTCTCTCTGGTACCGGAGTGAAACCGAATTAATGGTTTCGGTGGAAACTAGACCAGTGTCGCTTGTGTACGTAGCTGAAAAGCTCCAAAGTCACACAATATTTGACCATAGATTTATATAGGCTGCTTTCCTTTTAAAAGACACAGGTCTAGTTTCCACCGAAACATTAATTCACACCTAATGCGACGTAGAATCAAATTTAAGTCGATGGAAACCTGTCAAATTGCGCTGATTTCGCTTTCGCTTCGATCTATAAGTACTCTACTTCCAATGGAAACGGAACACTAAATTTAATCCGTACCGGAGTGAAACCGAATTGAGAGTTTCGGTGGAAACTAGACCACAGTCAACATAAGTCGACACAGAGAGAAGCCTGAGAGCGGCCACGGCCATAAGAGTTTCTGTCATAGCTTTCGTGGACATGGTTCTATTCCGTGCTAAGTTTGTGGACATGGTTCTATTCCGTGCTATGAGAACACCGACGTGGTGGGGATACGCACACAAGCGAGAACCGTCGTCATACATCAACATAATATGTCTGCACACTTCCACGAGCGCACGCGGACAACGGTCTCGCTTGTGCGCGTATCCCCACCACGTCGGTGTTTTCATAGCACGGAATAGAACCATGTCCACGAAAAGCTATGACAGAAACTCTTATGCATATATGTAATACTCCTATATTGCTAGGCGCCTTTGACTATATAAGTATGGACTGCTAGTTCCCCCCACTTTTCCCATTTAAGCAATGTATAAGCAGCGTAGGTAACATAGATAAGAAATAGGCACCGCCTTTGGGCCAAAAAGCGGGAAATTCAAATATAGTTCGAGAAAGTAAGT
>NW_018022322.1:8520-10074 GCF_002006095.1 Pseudomyrmex gracilis
AGGTCAGCGCTGATTGGCCTGATTTACTCAATAATTACTCCTTTATTATAAATAATAGAAAAAAATGGTTCAGAACTTTTCGACTCAGTTTTACTCCTTCTACCTGCCTACGAGAGATTGTACGGCAATTCTGGGACACCCGTATATATGCCTTAAGCGCATAGGACATATAAGTCTATGCTTAGGCGTAAAAGGCCATTACTTTTGACTTGCTCGAGAGGGTTATAAAGGTTCGAGTCCTGTATGGATATAATTTTTTTATTATTTTATTTATATTTTTAAAGAGAAACAACAACAGTTGGTTACACTAAAGCATAAACTGGCGTTAATTAAAGATAGCTTAATTTAGAGAAAATGTAAGTTAAAAAATATGATAAATTAAGTTTTATAGAAGTATGAAGTAAATTACATTATAAAAAGGTCTACAAATTGTTAGCGACTGTCAAGTCTCTCAACAAGTCTATACATGCTACATGCATGCTATCACCTCTCACTATCACTTTCTCTCACCTGACTCTCGGACGTCTATCTTTGTTGCTCTCGGCCACTCTCTCGGCCTGCCGCGGCCACCAATCAACTTACTGCTAGAAAAGAAGAGAACTACTCCACGACTATTTCTGTCTCTTTTAACGAAGCTTTACCTCCTCTTAGACGAATGTTCCGTCTATTATATAAGTCTATGGTCTGGACACAGTTGTTTTTAATTTTATTGGTTGTGACAAAATATGGCGGAACCAATGAGATATTTTAAATTAATACTTCACACGCGATAGTATTCAATAAGAGGTTGAGCAGAACAGAAAAATTATTAGGAATAGAAATTAAAAACAGAAATTAAATGTAATGCACAATACAAAAACAAAATATAACATATAAATATATATAAATATAGGCTGTATATTATGCAACCATGACATACTTCCTGTATTTATATGTTATATTTTATGTTTTGTCATTGTATAGTACATTTAACTTTTATTTTTAATTCTTATTCTTAATATTTTTTTTATTGTGCTCAGGCTATAAGAATAGAATCTAAGACAATATAAGAAGATAAAATTGTTATTACGTTTTATTTCATATAAAATTTTATTTTATATAAAAATACAATGAAATACAAGTATATGCACACAATAAACACATAAAAATACAAATATTATTAATAGTAAAATAATATTTAATAACAATAAAAATATTATTTAAAATATTATTTAATATTACTTTTTTACCTATTTTATAATAGCATGTTGTGCCATAGTTTTACCATTATAAATTTTATTTTTTAATCTACCTTTCTTACAATCAATTTTTAGTTAAAGTGAAATGTACTTACATGTAGTGTCTGTTTTTGCGATGCTTACTCGTAACGTGACTCAATTGTTTCTTGATCGTTTCCGACGCCATGTTTTGTCAAATTCCTAGCTTCTTCTTCTTCTTTGCATATATGGCTCACGCCCCTGCGAGAGAAGAGCAAACGCCAGTCTATAGATATATATTCACAGAACGAGTGTGGGGGGGGGGGGATGTGCAGTTTTTACCTACTACCACGCGATA
>NW_018022322.1:15464-16729 GCF_002006095.1 Pseudomyrmex gracilis
ATACGGGATGTTGCATCTAGATTTGATATAGCAGAATCTACTTTTCATGCTATCACATCCAATATTATGAAATATTTAAATCATATTGCTCCAAACATAATAAAGATGCCAGATACAGAAAACAAAAAAGGATTAGTTGCTCGTGAATTTNAAGATGTGCGTAATTTTTTTATTTCTGTTTAAATAAAGACTTAATATAAAGACTTTAACTTTGATATTTCTTTTCTTTTTATATAATCTTTTATATAAAGTTNCACTGAGTTAAGTCAGTGCAAATTACTATTTCATTCAGGTGGCACTGTGTTAGATCAGTGTAGTACACGCACTCAGTTCAGTATGCACACTCCGAGGTGCGCCCTAATTGGATCAGTGTAGTACCCGCACTTAGTTCAGTATGCACGCTCCGAGTACGTTTAGTAACAAAAAGTTACTAGCCACTGAAACGGAGCAAGTGCACGCCAATCGAATTTGCTATATAATATAGAACGCGCCCTCCATTGTTCGAGCTGTCCGCGATAGAGAGCATCACAAGATCTCTGTCTTTGTCTCGTCGTCGCTAATTGGTTGAATTTATACGAGTACAGTCTAAGACAAAAGAACAACAAAAAGTAAAGAATGACTGCGTTCAGCAGAAATCACCGCTTACGAGTGCAGTCCAAGACAAAAGAACAACGAAAAGTAAAGAATGACTGCGTATTAACAATTGCTGAGCGCTGATTTCTGCTAAATGCAGTCATTCTTTACTTTTTGTTGTTCTTTTGTCCTGGACAGTACTCGTATAAATTTCAACCAATCAGCGACGACGAAACAAAGACAGAGATCCTAGTTGTGATGCTCTCTATCGCGGACAGCTCGAACAATAGAAGGCGCGTTCCATATTATAGTCATATATATAATACTTCTATATTGCTAGTACGGTGCCGACCTGAAGTCCAAATGTTACGGTGCAGACAATATAGTAGCCTCTCTCTCCAGCTGCTTTGTGCACATGCGGTGAACATTCAAGCGGGTGACGTCCATTTGACCACGGTACAATTCGACACAGTACGATTGCACACGTAATATTGGACACGTACGATTAGACACGGTACGATTGACCACAGTACGATTGGACACTGCAAGAAAAGCACACCGTACGATTCGACACGGTACGATTGACCACCGTACGATTAACCACATTCTATTTGACGCGAAGAATTTAACACCGTACGATTGACCACGGTACGATTGACCACCGTACGATTGACCACCGTACGATTGACCAC
>NW_018022322.1:17324-25788 GCF_002006095.1 Pseudomyrmex gracilis
GTGTGCTATTCTTGCGGTGTCCAATCGTACTGTGGTCAATCGTACCGTGTCTAATCGTACGTGTCCAATAGTACGTGTGCAATCGTACTGTGTCCAATTGTATCGTGGTCAAACGGAATACGCCCGTTGAACAGTAATTTCATCTTTGTCTAGCAAAGTAGTGGGGGAAAAAGAAGTCTTCGCTGATTGATAGAATAGTAGTAGAAAAGTGGGGATAGAAAAATAGTGAGGGTGAAGAAAAGTGAAAGAGATTAAGGGGTAATGGTAGGTTAGGTGCTATGAAACAGTAGACCCTGATGATTGGTTTGGTACGAAATTGGCTCAGTGGACCGAACAAGATAGTCCATACGCCATTCTAGGAACTTTGGTAGATTTAGTCTTGGTGCATTGTTGTGGGGAAGTTCTCTTCCGTATAGAGGAGATTCGTTTGTGAAATCGTGAAGGCGAGCAGTCGCAGCTAATATAGGGACTGTTAGTCGTTCATATAGTGTAATGAGGGAGAGATGTGGAAAATGGAAACTAGGACTATTTAGTCTGGGAAGTTGGTAGAAATTCAGATAGATATTTGCGCGCGTGTTACAAAACTCAGCATAGCGTGTATAGCTCGGATATTATCGGAGAAGGCTATGTCGGCCACCCTATAAGGAGGGCTAAAACCGTTGTGAAAAAGATCAATTAAAAGTTGATCAGATAAGTCCTTGTAAATGGGGCAGTTAAAAAAGACATGATCGAGATCCTGGTTTGCATGGCCGCACTGGCACGCAGCCGTGTCAACAATGTTTTTACAGGCAAGATGTGAACAAACACAAGTATGAAACGAACGAATGCGAGATATTAGGGAGATTAAAAACCTAGGGAGGGGTTTTTTGGTACCCTCATACCACGGCTTTCCTAGTACTTTCTTTTTATACTGGAAATATTGAGCGCCCTTAAACCGAGCCTCGTTTACTAACAGAGCAGTGAATTCTTCGACTGCCATTGCCCGAAGATCAGAAAAAAGGGATCTAGCGGGGCATTTCTCAGAAAGGTCTGGATCCGGCATTTCCAAGGCCATTTTAGCATATCAATCCGCCATCTCGTTCCCCCAGATGCCCCTGTGAGCAGGGATCCAGAAGAATTCAACTTGAACATTTCGTGCAGACAACTCTTGAGTAAGCATTTTTATTTTATAGATAATTGTAGGGTGACTGCCTAGTGGGTCAAAGGAGTCAAGACATTTGAGGACTCTTAACGAATCTGTAGCGATATACGATTGATGGAATTCGAAATCATTGATATACTCCAACGCACAGAGTATGCCCCTGGCCTCGGCATCAAAAATTGAAGAGTAATTGTTAATTCGAGAATAGTGTATCATATTCGGGTGGTTAGACACAACGGAGAATCCGACCTTGGCCGAGGTGTCTCCAGAAGGAGGTACACGAGATCCGTCGGTGTAAAACACGTACGAAACATGCCTTTCAGTGAGAAACGAGGAAAAGGCTTGTTGTGAGGATTTTGCAGTTTTGAAGGTTACACCCATCTCAATGTCAACTGGGCATCTGAAATACCGTGTGTTAAATGGGAAGGAAAGGAGTCCCAGTAGTAGGTTCGGCTCGACCTGTCGGGTTATTGGGGTAAGATGTATAAAAACATCAAGCAGGTCAAGCCGATTGTCTTTACATATTGGTTCCCAATTAGAAAGGGACTGAGATAGCACAAGATTGAGAGGGTGGTTAGTTCGCGAAGCCACGCGACACGCGTACTTTCGCATAAGGTACTTGCGTCTACTCCGAAGAGGGTGTTCATTGAGTATATCCAAGAGGACATTGGTAGGTGTTGTACGCATGAAGCCACAGACGAGACGGGAACATGCGTACTGAAGTCTATCAAGAGTAAGGGATTCACGTTCCCCTAAAGGGGACGTCACTTGTGACCCCCAATCCAACACTGACCTGGCCAAACCCTTATAAGATGTAGAGAGAATACTAGGATGAGTACCCCACTTGATTCCGGCAATAGCTTTAAGGATGTTGATTCTTCGAAGGACTCTTTTGCGAATTTCGGAGACATGAGTTTTCCATTTGAGGTCATAGTCTAGGAATACGCCTAGAAATCTTACTTTCCAAGCAATTTGTATAGTTTTGTTATTAAGAGTAAACTAGTTTTTTTTATTGATGAGCCACTTTAAGGAGTTAAGCGAGTAGAAAGTGGCGACAGACTTTTCAGAAGACAGTCTAAGACCCAATTCTGATAAGTGCGCACTCAGATTTGTTAGCGCAATATTAAGTTGGAGCTACATACCCTATAGAAGGGTGTGAGCAGTAGATGACGATGTCGTCAGCATACATTATTATTTTAACTGGAAGAGGTAGGCACATTTCGATGTAAGATAGATACAGGCTAAACAGTAGTGGGCTTAAAACCGAACCTCGAGGGACACCCACCGACGTAGATTGTTTCTGAAGCGGGATTCCAGAGACGAATCCTTCAAGGTTCCTGCAGGATATGACAGCAGATACAAAGCTCACAATTTTGGGAGGGAATCCCATAAGAGGAAGCATTGAGAGTAAGATGAGAGGAAGAACATTGTCAAATGCACCCTCTATATCTAGGAAGACGGCACCAGTAACTTGACGGTTATTATTTGCAAGTTTGAGAGAGCTATTCCAGAGAGAGCTCCAACCATTGAAATCACCGCAGATGAGGGCAGGTTTGTACTTTGAGCACAACTGAAAGAAGGAAGACCAGAAGTTGTTGTCTGTGTAGTTCGCCGACCTTCTTGGTGGGCTATATACTGAGAAGATATACAAGGGTTGATTATTAGGAAGAAACAGCTTGGCAGCAACAAACTCAACCGAATTCTTAAGGCACAAGTCGGTTATATCATCGTCAGTTAATATGCAAAACTTGATATGTTTGGCAATAACAAGGGCTACACCTCTACCATGTCGATTACGGTCTACAGAGATGATTTCGTGATTGGGGAAAGTTAGCATGGAAGTAGAATCCATAAATGTCTCGCAGAGAGCAGCAACATGAATGTGGCTCTCTTGCAAGAGATGTTTAAAAGAGTCTAATTTACGAATTAATGAGCGGCAGTTCCATTGCACCACATCGAATTTTGAAAAAAATGTAAGTTTGAGTGTTGAGAAGGGCAAGAGAGCCATGTGAGGTATGTGACATTAGATATGAGGTAATCTAATTATTATAATACAATATTTTCTACAATGATTTTTATAATGAGAGATGAGTTCATTTAACTTATCATCGTCCAAATCAGTTTTGAGTTTGTTATGTAAGATGTTGCGAGCCTTGAGGAGAATATCTCTGATATTTGTAGAGGAGAGATACTCATGCTGATGCTGGACAGAGTTACTTTGCAAGTTTGTGCTACTCCAGGTTTTTTGTACTGTTTTTGAAGTTGGTTTAGTTTTGTTATCAAAGGTAACCGAACGAGAGGGTTGGTCAACGGTTGCGCCATCTACACTGTACGGAGGATTTGTGGCGCCAGACTGATTTTCCTTAAATAAGGAAGAACCAGCCGCCTTCTGTTTTGAGAGTACAAAAGATTTGATGTGGTCACGGCCTTTAATCTTGTTAGACTGCCGAGGAGTGGCAGAGAACCTAAAGAGGTTTTGATGAAAGAACTCGCCGAGTGTGGGGGGCGGAACCTCAGGGGAAACATCCTGCCACGCTCCAAGAGAAGGGCCCCCTCCTGATCGTGAACAACCGCGGCATCTTTAAAGGAGAGATCCTTTACCGCCATGATTTTATGGATACTTTTCTGCCGTAAGAAAGCAGGACATGTAGGATCAGACGCTTGATATTTGAAATTCTTGAACTTAAATCTAATGCAATTAATGCATTCGTAAACTTCACTCAAGCACTCCGACTTAGAGTGGCCAGATTTACCGCAACGTTCACAATAGCTTTTGCCGTTGGAAGACTGTTTACAAGCTGAGGCCACATGCCCGAGCCTCTGACAGTAGCTGTACCATTTAACCTTATATATGTAAGGATGTAAGAACACCCTTTTGCCCATATAGATGCACGAGGACGGGACATACCTGGTTCGAAAACGTAGCAGATAGCTGTTGGTGTTAACAAGAGTAAGGGAAGAGTTACCTTCGTTATGCACCCTGCGCTGCAGTCTGACCACCTCAAAAGGAGGGGTCCAAGAACCGCCCCACCCCGGGGGAGAACGGATATTTGAGAGAACCTCGTCCACCGTGTCGTCGTCATCTACACCGCGAAGAATACATTGCTTAACGACCCGGAAGCTCGGAACAAAGGAAAACCATTCGCTTGTAGGGGTGATCTTGTCACCGACGGTTGGAAAGGCCTCAACAAATTTGTTAGCGGCGTCGCCTGTAGGGAAAACCACAGAGAACTTATTCCTTCCTATAGACCTTAGATCGAAAGCTTCCTGGAACACGTCGTAGACAAGAACATTGAGTCTTTTTCCAATGCCCAGTACACTGATGGCATTGGAAGAGGAAGCACCAGAACTAATACTAGCATTTGCAGAGAGTAGCTCAATGTGAACAAGAAAAGGACCCGTCGAGTCTCTTTCATACTTGTTCAAAAGCAACGTAGTCTGTGAACTCGAATACAAAGTAGAGACTCGTTTACGAGGAGGTTCACTACTGCTCACCGGGCATTTTCTACTTTTTTTAACGTTAGAATCAAAGTTCCGCGGGGTAAACTCTACACCGGAAAATTCTTTGATCTCCCGAGGATCGTCGCACCCGGGTACACCCAAAGCAGCTTGCCCCGGGGGTTGTTCCTCCGGCGGAGGGATTGAACTCTCCGGGGCAATATCCATGTCGAAACTTGTACTCATTAGGTCAGAAACAACAAAATGTCTCGTATTACACAGCTAACAGACTTAAGATGGCGGCTACGCGCCCGAACTGCCCCGCAAACAGGTTAGGACGGCGGCAGTGTAATACCAAGACAGAACGTAAGAAAAAAAATAAAATGGAAAAAGCTCACCCAATCAACGTGAGAGTCAAAGCGCAGCTACTCAGCTAAGCAAAGCACAGCGTAACACTCGCAGGAAGCACAGGAAGCACAGGAATACCGGGAGGGATTACTACAGAAACGACTCACTCGCGATCTCAGCGCAGAATCCAGTAGGCCCTGATCCCACCACAGACATTGACAGAGAAAGAGTTACTATTCAAAGTATGTTGTCTCTCTCAACGTTGAAGACATCTTTTCAGCCAAACGCGCAGTCTATATATTATACGTCTATGTCTTCCACGAGCGCACACGGACAACGGTCTCGCTTGTGTGCGTATTGCAACCACGTCGGTGTTCTCATAGCACGGAATAGAACCATGTCTACGAAAAGCTATCACAGAAACTCTTATGGCCGTGGCCGCTCTCAGGCTTCTCTCTGTGCCTACATAATTTACTCACTATGATGACACAGATGAGTGGCATCTGCTTCAAAGTGCTAATTAAACCTGCGTGCATACTGCTGGCATACTGCTATCATTTGGCTATCAGGGTGATCTGTAAGTGGTTGAATTGCTTATGACTTTACAATTAAAACTTTTTCGTGCAATGGTTTTAATATAATAAAAACGATATTATTACGACATATTAATTTTTGAACATACATCCAGTAATAGCGGATACGTAAAGCATGGGTGCGTTCAGACAACTCAACAGTTTGATTAAGTTAACCGACTCGAGATGTGAGTAAAAAACTGCGCGAACTTATAGGCCAATCTAATATGTACTATATATATGTATAAGTAATAATATATTTTATTATTATTAAAAATAGATATGTATGATACTGAATATTTGTTATTAATTATTTGTTTCCTTTACATTATACTTTTATGATACCATTTCCAGGAATATCAGGTCTTTGAAATGATTTTAAATAAAACTAAACAAACTATTTTTTATTATACAATTTCGTTTAGTTTTATTTAAAATTAATTCAAAGAAGACTTAATATTCCTGAAAATTCTACGTTTAAATATATATAGTATATATACTATAATATTACTGTATAACTGTAATATAATTAAGGTAAATGTTCAGAAAAACGGAGCACTTTCGGAGGTCAATGACCTTGACATATGTTGTCAAAGACACCTCCCTGAACAACGATCTGCAACTTGTAGCCGTCGCTCGTTGTTCGTTAAAAAATTATAAACAAAAGAAATATCATAAATGAACTCTTATTTTCCGACACCGTGTACGTTTTATTCGTGTTGTAAGCGTGTAGACAGGGGGGCTTTGCCCCTTTCCTCTGCTGCCCCCTCGAGAAAAAATGAAGAATTCAATCAAGTGTCGCTTCATGTCATAATTGTTTACTCAATCAATATGCACGGTTACACTCACCATACAGTAAATCACAAAGAACATTTCGTAGATCCTCATACTAATTGTATCACACGCAAAACATCAAAAGAATTTGGCAAGATATGCGAAGTAATATTTCACTTCATGTCAAGTAAACAATCTTGACATGAAGCGACACTTCATTGAATTCTTCATTTTTTCGGAGCGAAGCCCCTTCCCCTTCGGGAGGCGCAGCCCCCCTGCCTATACGCTTACAACACAAACAAAATGTACACGGTGCCGAAAAATAACAGTTTATTGACGCAACTTCTTTTGTTTATAATTTTTTAACAAACACCGAGCGACGGCTAAAAGTTGCAGATTGTTGTTCAGGAAGGTGTCCTTCACAACATATGTTAAGGTCTTTGATTTCCGAGGGTGCTCCGTTTTTCTGAATATTTACCAAATTTGTAACGGTAAATATCCGACTTTCTAATAACACGTGTTATTCGGAAGATCTTATTATTTAATTTTTATGCTGCGGAGTAGCTCGCCGGATCAGGGCTCTTTAAGGAAAAAACTCAGAGTAACTCAGTTTTATGTTAACAAAATAAACGATGATTTATTCAAAACAAAGAAAATAATAAAATATAAACAAACAAAATATATATCAAGAAAAGTAGAAGACAATATATTAAAACGCAAATATCAATATAAAAAAAAGAAAAGAAAACTGAATCTATCAGAGTAACTTTACAAATTCAGTGCGGAGTGCTCGGGGCCCGCTGTGTAGAGATACGAACCTGCGTTGGAGCGGTGCGCTGCAGCGGTGGTAGAGCGGCGTCAGCGCCGCGACGCTCGGACTCGGCGTGCCGATGCCGGTCGTCGGGTCGGTCACCGTGGTCTAGTTTCCACCGAAGCATTAATTCACACCTAATGCGACGTAGAATCAAATTTAAGTCTATAGAAACGCGTCAAATTGCGATGATTTCGCTTCCGCTTCGATTTATAAGTACTCTACTTCCAATGGAAACGGAACATTAAATTTGATCTGTACCGGAGTGAAACCGAATTGAAGGTACGGTGGAAACTAGACCCGTGACGGAGGCTTTCGGTCTCGCAGGGCGGTTGCCGGTTATCCCGGCAGAGAATAGAATTATTTCCCGGACAGGAGTGAGTGCCGGTTTTCCCGGCGGAGAATTAAAATATTCCCCGGTGCGAACAGGATGCCGGCTTACCCGGCGGAGAATCAAGAGGCACGGTAGTGCCTCGCGCTAAGTATGTGCGCGAAGTGTATGCGCGCTGCGCGAGATACCACGTGTTTCATTTATATGCAAGTAGGGCCGCTGAGAACATAATTATATACACGCTGTAAAGATAACGTGAGAAAGCGAAAATAGAAAATAGAAAATAGAAAATACAATATATGTAGATATAAGTAGATGTACTTTGAACATTATGCGCATGTGCAGTGACATATAATATATAGGACCATTCTAAAATGAATTGAAAATGTTCCGTTGCCAGTTTATTTGGCAATTACGAAAAGAAAAGTATTATTTCTGGTTGCGCTTTGTCGTTACGGTTGCTAAAAAAGAGTTGATCAATTTTTAACTTTTGTTAACACCAACTGGCAACCGCAGCACGTAAAATAATACTTTTTTCCTAGTAGTCGCAACTGGCGACGGGGCATTTTCAACTTATTATAGAATGGCTTATAGAGAGAACAGAGGCTACTATAAAAAGTTGTGTTTAATTAAATAAGAAATATAAAAAATATAAAAAAAATATATATTATATATAAGCAAAACAAACAAAGACAAATTATTTTAGGTATATAAAAATTCAGAGAAAAATAAGATGAGAAGTAAATATTAAGAAGTGCATTGTGTTGCAGTAACAAAAGTGTTTGTCAAACCCATATTCTACAAAAATGTATGATATCCAACATACCTTTTCAAACAAAATACCTTTTCAAAAAAGGTAAAAAAGGCGCCAAGTACACGCGCAACTCGTATCTCTAGAAAAAATATTAGTAAGTTAAGTACTATACAAATCTTCCTCTACAAGATCTATTCTACAAAAGAAATATCAATAACAGAAATATGTAAGGCCGATACGAGCATTTCGCAGGATGTTTGTGCGGAAACTAAGCGTGTACATATATATATATATA
>NW_018022322.1:27593-28628 GCF_002006095.1 Pseudomyrmex gracilis
TACACGCTTAGTTTCCGCACAAACATCCTGCGAAATGCTCGTATCGGCCTTACATATTTCTGTTGACAATTTCACGAGCGTTAAATCTTTGAAATATCAATAAGTTATGCCAAGTAAAATCTTTTATACATTGTTACAAAAATATATAAAATAGTATTTAAAATTTTGTAAGTTGTTTCTATGTTGTAAAATAGAAAATATTCTAAATCAATAGAAAGTTTAAAATATTGTATGACAACTTGACTTTTTATATAAAGCACTCATTAATGTAAGAAATAACTTCGCCTTGCGTGGAAAATCTTAAACTATGTCGAATCATACATATATATCTTGCTTTGTGTGAAAAGTCAAAAACTCATGTGGAATGTTTCAAAATAAAAAATATTTAATGTAAAAAAACTTGGCGCGGCTGCACCGAAAACTAAACATAGAATGAAGACGCGCCAACTTTTTTAACATTAAATATTTTTTATTTTGGGGTACAGTTCCGAAACACCCGATTTTTCTGTCGATTGGTATACTACTGTACGTTGGTGCGCTGATTATGATAGTGAAAATCACCGACAAAATCATTTTCAAGGTCAAATCTCAAAAAAACTCAAAAAGTATCGCTTTTTTAACATTATTTTGATAAATATTTATAGCACAAACAATGTTTCAAATAAAAGTTGTAGCTCTTGAAAAAATACATCATTTATGTTCTATGCATTTTTTGCATAGAACCACTAGTTTTCGAAAAAAATAAGATAATAGGTTAGAGAGTGACTTGTGTGTGCGTGAAAGTACGTATGGCGAGGAAGGCGTTTAGTCGGACGGTAAATATTTACAAAAGGTCACCACCTTCTGATTTAAACATATGTTGTCAAGAATACCTCTCTGAATAACAATCAAAAGGTTTTAGCCGTCGCTCGTTGTTTATTAAAAAGTTAACAACAAAAAAAGTTTTACACAGTTTGTCCGGAAAGTTCCCGGACTACGTGAATTAAAAATCGAAAATGAAAGATATGGTTTATTAAACAAGTTTACACTTCAAGG
>NW_018022323.1:0-4941 GCF_002006095.1 Pseudomyrmex gracilis
TTCCGGCGCGGACACCTTCAATAACCGCCGCTCTTCGATTATATTCCGGCGTCTTCCTAAACGACTCGGCCATTTTAAGGTTATTAATGTCTTATCGACGTCTCTAACCTATCTTTAGGTCATATGGCANCTACTGCTGCATTCTAATATGATGGGAACTTCAAATTCAAATTTGTCCGGATTTAAGTGGCGGACCCTGTATATACAGGGTGTCCCAGAATTGCCGTACAATCTCTCGTAGGCAGATAGAAGGAATAAAACTGAGTCGAAAAGTCTTGAACCATTTTTTTCTTTTATTTATAATAAAGGAGTAATTATTGAGTAAATCAGGCCAATCAGCGCCGACCTTTAGCCAGGCGCACGTCAGTGAACTGCGCGGAGTGCTCACACACACCAGGCGCGTAACTCACTGACGTGTGCCTGGCTAAAGGTCGGCGCTGATTGGCCTGATTTACTCAATAATTACTCCTTTATTATAAATAAAAGAAAAAAATGGTTCAAGACTTTTCGACTCAGTTTTATTCCTTCTATCTGCCTACGAGAGATTGTACGGCAATTCTGGGACACCCTGTATATATATACATACAGGGTGTCCCAGAATTGGTTTAACATCTCTCGTAGGCAGGTAGAAGGAATAAAACTGAGGTGAAAAGTCCTATACCATTTTGCTAGATTCGCAATAGTTACTGAGATTTTAATTAACAAAGATCCGCGAATAAGCATACAGTGCGGAGCACCATATCGTNCGCCGTGAGGAGAAGTAGTGATTGGCGCTGATTGGTCTGATTTACTCAATAATTACTCCTTTATTATAAATAATAGAAGCACAACTATTCTATCGTACAACACATTGATACATCGATACTTTGAGTCTCTAACCTAAAGTATACAAAAGTTAAAATAGTTATTTGCTTGAAAATTTGTCCGCAATGTAAAAGTTTGATGTACATATAATATTATAAATACTTCTATATTAATAAAACATAAACTAGTAAAAATATTTTAGATGACACAATTATTTTAATTGTTTTATAACAATTATAAGAACAAATAAAGCTCATACAATTTTAACCTACAGAAATATTTGGTCACTATATAAGAAAGACCTCAAATTTAAACGCATGCTTTGGAGATTAGGCAAAACTTTCCTTGTATATGTAAATTGTAAAATTCAAGAACTGTCCCCAAATTTTCTGTTTATTATATATATTGTTGGATGTCGAGGAGGGTCGGGTGATTAAGAAGAAGTTCTTTGCTCGAACTTATTATAATGTCCTTTATTGCTCCTGTTCCTTACAACGCTCTTTACACGGCTACGTCTCACTGCGGTAAACTCTCCGGCTTGCGGAGCCACACAGTGAGCTAGCAGTCCCAACTCAGTCTCTCCTCTGCTTCATCCACGCGATCGATTTATAGTAATNGATCGCGCTGATTCAGCAGGCCCACCGGTCCTAGCAACGGCCGTGCTAGTTACCAGTGCCGGTGTCGACACATGCTGCGCTTGCACTTCACACAACGCGGCGATGTGTCGCGCCCTGTGGCAACCAGCAGTTCTTCCTAGAACTGCTGCCTTCCTGCTATCTAACTAGGTCATTGAGCAATGACAGTGATGTCTCATCACATTGCTCAATGGCCTCATCTTAACACAAAAATTGGCTCACAACAATATATATATATATATATATATATAAGTCCTCAAAGTATGCATTGCATGGAAAAAGTTATGTAATTTTAAAAATATGGCCTTATAAAAAATTTGATAACTGTAGACATGTTACTATGATTATATTACACACAGTTACGATAAAAATAAAGGATGTCTCAAACTATGCTAGATGATCGTGCGAAATATTTTATTTTATTTAATCATGTAAATTAGTGCAAGTACTCATTTAAATTGAGGTTTACTTCAAAAATCCACCTTGGATGCTTGGTTTATTTCACATAAAAAATGAAATAATTCATTTATTCTTTCAGGAAAATGAAAAAATTTATTGTTACAAACCAACAAAAATGGAAAATTTGGTATACTATAAACTCATATGGAACACCGCTTTGCGTGAAAAATGTGTACGTAGAGGCTCCACTATCACGAAATTAGACACATAAGGTTACAGTAAACCACGCTTTGTGGAAAGTTGAAAACTAGTAAAAAATCTTGCTATAACAAGCGACAGCTAAACCCGAAGCAGAGTTCTCCATATATTTATACTTTTCCACATAAAGCGAAGGTCAATCTAAACTTATGTCTAGTTGTTTGATAGTAAAGCTTTCCGTAAGAAAAAGGAGTATGTTTTCACATACACACTTTCCATGCAAAGCGAGGTTCCAAATGAGAGTACAAGGGTAAATGTTTTTAATAGGAGAGACCCTTCCGATCGGCTTCTCGTTTTGATACATTGTTAATATGATCTTCCTGAGTACGTTTCTAAAAGTTTTATCCGTCGCTCATTGTTTATAAAAAAGTTATGAACAAAAAATGTTTTATCAATAAACTATCGTTTTTCGCCACCATGTACATTTTTTGTGTGTTGTAAACATGTAGGCAGAGAGGAGCTGCGCTCCCCGCAGGTGGAAGGGCTTTGCCCCTCCCCTCAGTTCAACTTATTACGTTCAATGCTTTACATGTTTACATAAATAAAATATAGGTAATATTTTGCACAAACATCTAATAGAGTGACCGACATTTTTTCGCTAGTTAGTAGAAATTATATGAGTATTCTTTGTTTTTATAATAGTTTTAAGACAGATAAGATTGTCGTTTAAATTAGTATATTAATCTATGTAATATACAAGTAGGTATATTATATGTACATCAAACGTTTGCATCGGCGACAATTTTTCAAGCGAATAAGTATTTTGAAGACATTTGTATACATTGGATACTAGGCTCAAAGTATCTATATATCAATATGTTATGTCTCTTGGATACTAAGTGCCGTACGTGACAAACATACGATACACCGTAGTGTATTTTATTTCGACAATGAATCAGTGTGTCAAGACAAAATACACACACTGACACAGTGGAGCAAGACTCATCTATATATCAATGTATTATGTTTTTCGGTTACGTTATGTTCTACGGTTTGATTCTAATGACAGTACGAACAGACACACGATACATCGTTGTGTACGTTATTCCGACATACTGTCAGTGTGTCAAAATAGAATACACTGACACAATGTGTCGGAATACAATATACAATAGTGTATCGTGTGTCTGTTACATATCGCCATTAAGATCGACTGTAACTGAAGGACATAATATATTGATATATAGATACTTTGAGTTTTGTATCCAAAATTTTGTATACAAAAGTCTTCAAAATATCCATTTGCTTGAAAATTTGTCCTTGATGCAAACGTTTGACGTACATATAATGTTATAAATACTTGTTTCTTACATAAATCACAGTTAAAATATTTTAGATAAAACTTATTTATTTTGAAACTATTATAAGAGCGAATAAAGCATATATAATTTCAAATTAGCAAAGAAATATTCGGTCACTCTGCTAGATGTTTNTGTAAAATATTATAGTTTTTTATTTAAACATGCACATTATTACTCGTAATAATTTAAATTTAGTGTCATTTCGAAAATTCATGTTAAATGCTTGGGTTTTATTATATGAAAAATGAAATAATGTGTTTATTTCTTCATAAAAGTTAAAACATTTATTTGAGAAAAATATCTTGGTCAGAATGGATGAATTGTAATCATCTTATTTCATGTGTTTATCTGAATTGATGTTTTATAAGTTTTATCAGAGTTTTATACTCTCTCTGTATAATATTTTACACAAACATCTAGCAGAGTGACCGAATATTTCTTTGCTAGTTTGAAAGTATAGTAATAAACAGGTAAGTATGCAATTATACCACTTCTCGATCTCGACAATTTTGATGTATGTTATCAAGGTCATCTTCTTGAATAATATTATGAAGAGTTAGCCGACGGGTGGTTAAAATTTGATGTTGGTTACAATTTTGTAACAACAATCTAATAAATAGTATGTATTTAAGTGCTATCGTATAGAAGCTAAACGCTTGTATATATGTTTTTTATATGTTGTCAAGAACATTTTCTTGACTAGCTTCTAAGTGGTTTTAGCCGTCGCTCATTGTTTATTAGACAGTTAGTAATAAAAGATATAATCACACAAATAATTGATANAAACCAACGAAAGTTGAAAAGTTGATAATCTATAAACCGACATAGAATTAAACAAAAACACCTCGCGTGGAAAGTGAATACGTGGAAAGTGGTGGCAGACTCCCTACGGATCCATTATCAAGAAACTAGACACATAAGTTTAGATTGGACCTCGCTTTGCTTAGAAAACCTGTAAAAAATCGTGCTACAACAAGCAATGACTAAAACCGAGGCAAGGTTCTACATAAGTTTACAACTTTCTATTCCTAATATACAATTTCTATGAAGTAGAAAGTTTAAAGATACTACGTAAATTGTTTCAAAATTTTTCTATAACTGTAACATAGAGAAAAATATAGTAGGATATAAACGACTCTAGTTTGCAGATAGAAGGTGCCAAAAACCTTTTGCAGATTGAGTGTTAATATCTGTACTTTTATTTGATTTTTTCTACATTCTAATACAATTTTAATACAACTCTAATAAACATGCATTAAATGTTGTAAAACAATACAACAGAACATAAAATGTTGAATATTGAAAAGAAAATTGCACAAAAATATATAACAAAAATATTGCATAAATGTACTACAATATAATATAACATAATATAATATAATATAATATAATGTTACGTCCTGGAGACTCCACGGTCCCCTTTTTCATGCGACGCGACGCGCCAACGCATAGCGAACCCCTTTTTTTTATAAATAGTAATAAATAACTCCAACGGGTCTCCTGTCGTTTGGAAACTCAAAACTCCAGACGATAGGAGAACAAAC
>NW_018022323.1:7771-18829 GCF_002006095.1 Pseudomyrmex gracilis
GGATCGTCAGCCTGCTGTGCGGAGATAGAAAGAGAAACGACAGCTCTCTGTTACTCCACCATAGCCCGACCGTAACCGTGGGCCAGGACGTAACAATAATATAATATAAATATAATTTAATATAAATTTCACGCTAGGTATATTGTGCTGTTACAAAAAACAATTAACACAAAACATAGTCGTTTATATAAAAACTTAACACAACTTTGTATTTAAAATATTTTTATCTGTGATGCAAAAATATTTTTTAATATGTATATACGTAAAATTAAATATTAAATAAAAACATTTTCGAGTTTTCTTAGTAATTTTCTTATTAATAACGTTATTTAATAACGTCATTTACTATTTGTACTTTTGACAGTTTCTTAAAATTAAAATACTAAATAGTAAATATATTTTTATAATAAAATATTTTGGCGTTAGATAGCTAGTTTGGATAAGAGGAGAAATAAAATAGATAGATAAATGCAAAAGTAAATATAAAAAATAAAAATAAAGAAATAAAAAATTAATGCAAAGTGTAAACAAAAGAAAAACTAACAGAAAAAATAAAAACATAAAAGAACATATTAAGAAAACTACGTAGAAAAATAAAAGAAAATAGAAATAATAGAAATACGATAAAAATAAAAACTTTTAAAAATATGTTATATTAGAGAGAATAAAAACAAAAAAGATATAAAGATAATATGAAAAACTAATATTACTAACAAAATATAATAAGTATAGTAATCGCAGGACGCAAATATAAGAGATTATTGTAAGTTTTTTGAAATCTGATATTCTTTATGACGATTTTCAGCTCTTCGTTGATTACACACCCACACAAAAAAAAATTTCTTTGGCCTGGGAATCAGACCATGTTTATTATATGTTTTTGNGGTCGCTGAATCCGAATCCGAGGTCTATTAAACCCCATTGGGTCGAGGTTCCGCCATAACCTCAAAAAACACCATAATCTGAGCTCGAAACCCATATAATCTTTTGATTCAAGCCATAAACACAAAAACCAATTTTGTCGTCCGCGAAGTCGGACGAGCGACGCTCTGTCTAGCAGAGCCTCCGGCGGCAACACTATTCGGAACGATTCTGTCTGTTTCCGCCCGGATACCGGCTTATATTCCCGAGTCAATCACTCTGTGATTGGCCGAGGAAAACCAGGCGACATCCGGCCTTCGAAAAGTGCAATGCAAACCATTGCATCTTGTCGGCTGCATGTGCGACCTTCGACCGGTGCGTCATCGTGCACGCGGTCGCATATCGCCTCGCGACTGCTGACTGGACATTCGTGCCGGATTCCAGTCCCCCGTTTAAGAGGATGCTGAACCGCTGGCAAAAGTTCGCTCAGCTGCTACTCAACCGCTATGCTATCGGGTAGGTGGTGCCATCTCTCGGGACCGAATCAAACCAAAACAAGGATAGATGACATGAGAGAGCCAAGGATAGACATATGTTTCTCTCTGACGCTTCTGCTAAAATTGTACTAATCGTATTTCCAAGTTTTATTGTCTCACAAGGCTTCAAAATCTTTTTTGAAGCACTCAAAATATTCGTCTATGTTTCTAGTTTGGGATAAAGGTATTTTTATTTGAATTTATATGGCCAATTTTGCATTTAAAGTAAAAATGTAATTTCTGTAATAACAGTTTAAAAACTTTTTTTTGTTTTTCTTAAATTGTTAGGCTTTATCCCATTCTTTACTATATTTTCTTTATTTCTGGAGAAGCATTTTTTATTCCGATTCATAGTTTTCACAAAAAGTTGGAAATACGAAATGATGATAAAACAGGACGGTTCAGCATCCTCTTAACGTAACATTAAACCTAGTAACCAAACCCCGAATTTAACCGATATCGCTTACTATACAATACTTAACATATAACTTAATATACACATAATATATAACTTATAACAAATGGGATTCTTTTCTCTTGATATTTTGAAGTAATTCAAGTTCTAATTTTTCTTTGAGTTTTTTAAATTCACTTTCTGATTCTAAAACCATTATTATACATGTTAATGGAAATTGTTATTATTAATATAATGCAAAACCTGAAAACTGATCAGAATCTATATGCTATTGTAAAATTGTATACGATAGTCTTTAATGTGTATTGTATATAAATAGTATATAGATTTATTATATACGTTAGATACATTTATAATTTTGTACTTGATNTTATATATTTTAATATAATGAAATATATTTTCTTTTTGTAAATTACTATACATACCCGAGCTATCAATTAGACAACCGCTATATTTTGTTCCATTTTTGTATTTAATAATACAGTTATTTCCTTGAATAACTTTAATTCTTTTTGATTGTAACACATAATGTTCACCACTATCAAACTTTACTAAAGAATACATAATTTTTAAAACAAAATTATTTTTAAATTGTACATCAATATTTATAAAGAATAGAAATATATGAACATTGTACACCAATTACATATTACAATTTATAATAATAAATTATTGTTAAGAATTGCTATTTTGTTCCATTGTAATTTTATCAATAACAATAATTTCAAACTAATATTTTTTAACACCGTCTGTACACAAAACTTTTTAGTTACATTGCGACAAGATTGCAATCGTGCTATCATTGCTGCAGTATAATTGAAAAGGTTTTGTTGTACAAGATGCTTACATTATTTTATTGCATTCTACTGCATTTAAAATTTATTGTATATTTTTTTCTTTGAAAAAATAGATATATAATGCATATATAAAAATACATATACAGTTCTATTAAAAATGCTGATTTTATTCTGTTACAAGAAAGTATTTGTTGCTTATGTTACGTCCTGTGGACTTCACTTCCTCATTGCGACGTGACAACAACGGGATATGATATCACGGGAACGCCGCCGCGCGATACTGGCGCGAGACCGATTACCAATGACCGATAAAATCGAGAAACACCGAATTTGGAAAATTCCTTTTTTTTCTTTCTTTTTTCTCCTCTTGTTTGATTTTTCTTATTTTAAACGGAAACTTACATCCCGGGAATGTAAAATCAAGGGAAATCCGATGGATAACGAAGAATCGGGTGACCTATCGTGAGAATTCGATTGATTCCGAGTTTTCCGAGTCACGGATATAAAAGAGCCCCACAGGACTCTTCAACGTAGTTCAAAACAAAGTTTCCAAAGTGCGGTCTTTGTCAATACGCGACCAAACGTAGTGCCGGCGAAACAAGTGACTAAAAGAACAATTGTGTTTGTGACGGGTGTGGATCCTGCTGGTTTGCAATTGGAGCTCACCCGAGACCGCCGCCGCCGCCGCTCTGTTGCTACTACCACCTCGCTGCCGCCTATTACGAGATCAAGTAGTAAGTGCTAGTATTAAGTCACAAATACGTTACTTGTGCCTCACGCCGCGATCAGAATTTAAAATCTATAAAATTCTTTGCTAGTTGTTACAATTTTAAGATAGTTACGAGAACGGTTGCTCCCCTTGTCTAGAACGTGCTAACGCTGATACGGGCTGCAGACGATTCGCAAGAATGTAACGCATTCGTGAATAGAGCTCTTGTGTGATATACGCGGTGTTACTTTCTTTCCGCGAAGCGCATCTACACGGCCGGAACGCGACAAAACGCGGTCGTGAGCGCAACATTTGGGGGCTCGTTTGGGATCTGAAAGTTCGAGCTTGAGAAAACGACGGAATGGCTCTTGTTTACTCGCCGCGGAGAACGCGTAACCAGACTGCGACTGGAGCGGGCGAGGCGCCGGCGGCATCAGCGACGGCGGCAGAAGGAGAGACTTTGCGTGCGGTCTTGGAAGAGTTGGAGCGACTCCGAGAGGAGCGGCGACAAGAGAAGGAGGAGATGCGTCGTCTGGAAGCACGCGTTCGGCAGGAAATATCAGGCGAGTCGTCTTCTAGTTTGTTGTCCGGTCGGGCGGGCGAGTTAGTTAAAATGAAAATTAAGCCCGACGTGTTTGATGGGAGCGTGCCGTGGCGTGAATTTTTTGTGCAATTTGAGCTAGTTGCTCGTGCGAACGGGTGGGACGACGCGGCAAAAGCCACGGTTCTCGCCACTAGTTTGAGGGGGGTCGCGCTCGATTCTGGAAGGGTTAGAGGAAAATTTTAGTTTTCAAGAGATTTGCGCGAAATTAGAATTGCGGTACGGGGAGCGTGAAATTCAAAATTATTATACGCAATTTACGAATCGGAAACAGAAGAGCGGGGAAGATTTTGCTGCACTTGGGGCAGATTTGGAGCGATTGGCCCGTCTTGCTTATCCGGAATGCTCCTACAAAGTCCGGGACAAAATCGCTTGTGCGCAATTCATCGTTGCGCTCTCTGACAGATTCGTGAAGGGGACTCTTCAATTAGAAAATGTATCTTCGTTACGAGTCGCGGTTGAGCGGGCGAGGGCGGTAAAAGTTATTCAGGAAAGTAGCTTTGAAGGGGAAAGAGATAAGGGGCAAGACGGGAAAGATTTTAAACGTTCTTTTTATGGAAATTGGAAAAGAGGAAAGGCCGAAGACAGGCGTGAGGAGGGAGAGAAGGCTGTGACTAAAAAGAACGGCGGGGAGAGGGAATGCTGGAAGTGCGGAAAGAAGGGGCACTTTCGCTTTGAATGTCCGGCTAATTTGTCGGGAAACAAGACTTAGTCGAGCTTCCGGGGGTGGGCTCGGCTGTGGGGTGGAACACCCCGGAGAAGTTGTTTTCTGTCAAAGTTAATAATAAGAAAAATAATTTATTTGTTTATTCTGGTTTGCTAAACAGAAAACCGTGTTGTTTTAAATTTGACACGGGCTCCGATGTGTCTATCGTGAATTCTAATTTAGTAGGGAAGTCGCAATGTCAAAGGTTGTCAGGAAAGCCGAGATTGAGATATCCTACCGGTGAGGAAGTTCCGGTTCAGTTAGAATGTGTGGCTCGGGTGGTTGTAGGGAGACATTCTTTAAATATGCCTTTTTACGTGGCGAATATACTTGATGAATGTTTTTTAGGGTTGGACTTCTTCAAGAAAACAGGTCTGAGCAGGTCGTTAGAGTCGCTTTTTGTTGCTCCCTCGAATGAGTCGAGTATGTCTTGTTGTCGGGTGTGTGACGCTTCCGGGGAAATTCCGGCTAATTTAAAAGATTTTTATGAGCAAAATTCTGTTGATCTGAATGAAGCGCAGAGAGATATTTTTGCTAAGTTCGTGATTGAATTTCAGGATATCTTCCCTGATCAGATCGTGGATGGGAACTGTGATGTTCTGCAGCATGAGATAAATCTTCAGGATTCACGCCCAATAAAACAGGCTCCGAGGAGGATCCCGGTAGGAATGCGGGCTGAGGTGGAAAGAATTCTTCAAGAAATGAAGGATCAGGGAGTTATTGAAGAGTTTTTTGGCCCGTGGGTTTCTCCGGCAGTTATTGTAAAAAAAAGAAAAGGACGGCTCTTTGAGGTTCTGTGTGGATTATCGCAAATTAAATGCGGTTACGATCAAGGATTCTTTTCCTCTTCCTAGAGTAGACAATCTTCTTGATCAGTTGTCCGGGAATGAATGGTTCTCCACTCTGGATATGAAAAGTGGNTACTGGCAATTGAAGATTCGGCCAGAGGATAGGGAAAAAACTGCTTTTTCGGTAGGCAATGGGCTGTGGCAATTCACGGTAATGCCTTTTGGCTTGTGCAACGCTCCGGCCACGTTTGAGCGCTCGATGAAACGGGTTCTCCAGCAGTTGTTGACTAAGATTTGTTTGGTTTATCTGGATGACATCGTTGTGTTCGGTAAATCTTTTGAGGAGGAAGTATCTAATTTGAGGAAAGTTTTTCTGTGACTCAGGGCGGCTAATTTGAAACTTAATCCTAAGAAATGCAATTTGTTTAGGAAACAGGTGAAATATCTTGGCCATGTGATTTCAGCTGAAGGAATGTCGACGGATCCGAAGAAAATTGCAGCTGTGAGGGAGTGGCCTGTTCCACAGAATAAAAAGAAGGTTTGCAGTTTTCTGGGATTTTGTCCTTATTATCGCAAATTTGTTAAAGGTTTTTTTTTGATAGCGAAGCCCCTATTTACTTTGACTGAAAACCAGGTAAAGTTTGTTTGGACTGAGCAATGTCAGGAGGCGTTTGCAAATCTTAAGCAGACGTTGTCTTCTCCTCCTGTGCTCTCTTTTCTTCTTGAAGAAGGAGAGTTAATTCTGGACACTGATGCTTTTGGCCATGGTGTTGGCGCGGTTTTATCGCAGGTTCAGCGGGAGACGGAGAAGATCATCGCTTATTATAGTCGGGTATTGAATAAGGCTGAGAGGAATTATTGTGTTCCTCGGCGCGAGTTATTGGCTATGGTTGATTCGATAAGATCTTTCCATCACTATCTGTATGGGCGGAAATTTTGGGTTCGAACTGATCATGCGTCCTTTAGATGGTTGATGTCTTCTAGAGATTTGGAGGGTCAGTTAGCTTGCTGGGCGGAAAGACTTCAACAATATGACTTTGAGATAATTCATCGGAGTGGTCGAGCGCATGGGAATGCGGATGGGCTTTCCAGGCGACCTTGTGAGGAGTCTTGCTGCAAATATTGTTCTAAGGTTGAGGTCAGAGACGCCTTGAAGCAGGAGGAACGAGTAGCTCGGATAGTTTTTGAAGAGTTTGCGTCTGAGAAATGGCAAAAGGATCAGTTGGAAGATCAGGCCGTATCGATAATTTTACAGGGAAAAGAAAAAGGTTGTCGTCCCTCTTGGGAAGAGGTGTCCGCTAGAGGCCCTTCTTCGAGGATCTACTGGTCTTATTGAGACGCTTTTGTTGTTTTGGATGGAGTTCTGCATAAGAGGTGGGTAGCTCCGAATTTAAAGTCGAGTTTTCTTCAGGTTATTGTTCCTAGGAAGTGAGTTGAGCAAATTTTAGAAGAAGCCCATGATGCCCCTTCTGGGGGTCATTTCGGAATAAATAAAACGTTAGGAAAAATTCGTATGCGGTTTTATTGGGCTTCGTGCAAGAGAGATGTCGAGAATTGGTGTAGGTCTTGCAAAGTTTGTGTAGCGAAAAAAGGCCCTGCGGACAAAGGTAAATCTCCGTTGCAGGTTTTTAATGCCGGTGCGCCTTTTGAAAGGTTGCAAATGGACATTCTGGGTCCTTTTCCGGCGACTTCTCCAAAGAATAAGTATCTTCTAGTGGTTGTAGAGTGTTTCTCCAAGTGGGTGGAGGCTTTTCTTTTAAAGAATATTAGGGCGTCAACTATGGCGGAGGTTTTTGTCAATCAGATAGTTTCTAGATATGGGATTTCGTTGAAATTACATCCGGATCAGGGTAAGAATTTTGAATCTCGACTTTTTCAGGAATTGTCGTGGTTATTAGGAATAAAGAAGACAAGGACTACTGCTCTTCATCCACAGTTTGATGGACAGGTCGAAAGACAGCATCAGACGATTTTGCAGTATTTGTCTAAGTTTGTTGACGAAAATCAAAGGAATTGGGATCGTTGGGTTTCGATGTTTCTTTTTGCTTACAGATCTTTTAAGCATGAGGCTACGGGGGTTACTCCTGCTAAATTGTATTTCGGGCGTGATTTACGTCTGCCTTTTCCGCCGAATTATTGTTCAGGTTCTTTAGAGGATTATATTCGTGAGTTAGAGTCGAAATTGGAGGAGGGTCATCAGGATGTTAGAGAGCGTTTAGAGATGAAGTCGAACAAAGCAAAAATACGGTATGATTTAAAAGCTAGACACGTTCTTTTTGACGTTGAGCAGAAAGTCTGGTTCTTTAATCCTCGCAGGAACAAAGGAAAAGCCCCTAAGTTGCAGAAAAATTGGGAAGGGCCTTACGTAGTTGTTAAGAAATTAAGTGACGTAGTATATTGTATTTGTCGCTCAGATAGACACAGGAATAGGGTCGTACACGCTGATAGGCTAGCTTCGTTTTACGAGAGGTGGGAACACACGTCGGAGCCCTGTGAGAATTAGTGGGTGTTTGTTTTTTTTTTGTTTAAGATGTTACGGATATTTGTTTTTGTTGTTGTGTTAATTGAGCTTGGTTACTCGTTTTCTTTTCTTTAATTCCAGCGTTTACTCTGTTGCTACCCCGAATCTTTCCGTTTCGTCGTTGGACGTCGGGGGATTTTTGCTTCGCATCGAGTCGTCGCGAGATCTTCGTGTTTTGAACGCCGTGTGAGAAGTCCGCCTTACTCACGGTTTTGAGCGTAGTTTTCCGTGGGTCTTGGGGCAAATGCCGAGGCGGGGACCTGGGGTGTCTTTTTGGACGATGGGTCCACGTGAGTTTCCCCCCCCTTGTCCGAAGTCGGAAGAATTTTATGGACAAAATTGCTCCAGAGGGGATTCTCGGTCAAGAGTTTCTCCGGTCAACTGGCTCATTTATTCCGAGACAGCAATCTGGAAGAGAGCGGGAAGGTTGACTTCTGTTGGATCATCGGGACGATGATCTAGAAGAGAGAGGAAGCAGTGTTGCGGGATGCAGCGCGTGTCGTCCACGCGGTATAGGAAGATGTTCGTCGAACGATCGATCGCTCTAGAGGCTTTTGTTCGGATAGCAACGGGGTTGTTTACGGCGAGGTTCAAGATAGAGTTGGAAGCCGGACTTGGAATCGGCAAGAGGCTGGACCAACGGCTCGGGATTTCCTCGCGTATTTACCGCGGCCTTTGTAAAGCATTCGTGAATAAAGCTCTTGTGTGATATACGCGGCGTTACTTTCTTTCCGCGAAGCGCATCTACACGGCCGTAACGCGACAAAACGCGGTCGTGAGCGCAACAATATATATATATATATATATTGTGACGTGACACTTTTTGTGTTCGTCACAAGGAAATAATTTTGGCCGGCGCGAGGGGCGGTGGGCTTGCGTCTTCCGCGATTTTAGGGAGAGCAGCTTGTAAGGATGCGCTCGACAAGCAAACACGCGTATATTGGCAAAAGCGCGTGGCGCCTATACCGTTTTTTGTCCATGGTTGAGGTGTTGCGATTTGTATTAATTTTTGTTTACGTTATTTTTTCAGATTATTTTTGGCGTTTGAGCGCATCTCAATTGTGATTTTGCCGTTCGAGCCACTTGACGATTATCTTGTGATTTATTTCAGCCTGGATAAAGAGAGAGCGTATCTCACGACACAAAGCGTTGGACAAAGAGGAGCAACAAGGAAAGAAGATAGAGACAGATACAAGGGCGTAAAGGCCTCATAGGCACAAGGCCCTCGGCGATAATGTCGATGACGGATCAGAAAACGAGAGATACCGGTACTCCGACTCCGCAAAAACTGGAGCGGGGCTCCCTGTGGAGTTACCAACTTCGTGATGCAGGAAGATGAGCCCGAGTAAGCTCATCTACAAAAGAAATTAAGCAGAACGGGCCGATACGGTCAAAAAAGGGCCCGCGTCGATGCGTTGCCGATAGACACGTGGCCGCTGTCAATCATAGCGCCGCAAAGGGAAGAATATGATTGGGTCATTAGATAGCGCGAAGAACAGCACACGGCAAGGAGAGCAATTGCCGAAGGAGCCGAATTCATTGTTGTGCGCGCCGTGGTCTACGTATCTCCCTCGTATCCCCTCGTATCTCCCTCGTCTCCTGTAAATGCTGTGAACGAAGTGAGTGCCAGAAAGAAAGACTCGAGGAGGAACATGAAGAGGAACACGAGAGGAACCGATTAGAGAGAGGCTGCCGATTCTTTTTGGTCCATAGAGAACATCGTGAGAAGGGTGCCGACGAACGTGAGTGATCGCTCGCTCTCTCTCGCATACTCTTTCTATTTGTTGTATTATACGGTAGCGGATCGAGTCTACACAACTATCCTTTGTTCGATACCGCACAGTGTATTTGCGTTAATGATTATATTGTAAATTAAAACGTTGTAATAGTAATTGCTGCCGAAAAACATTTATATTTGCTGCTTTCTCGTACCACGATCGCAACAATCCGGGTGTGATACCGTTCGTCATTTGTATGTGTAATGTTTCCGTTTTTTCTTTATTTTTGTTTTGTATTTCACCGTATCGTATTTTGATGCCGAATCTGTTCATTTCGACTTCTATAAAACGTGTAACTTGGGAATATTGAATGCTCTATATTTGTATTTTATTGAATATCGAGAGTCTAGAGTGTGAATTGTGTCAAAACTAGTATCCGTCGGATCGCGACCTTGTGTCATAAACATTGCCCGGCTCGCGCTAGACAAAGAGCGCGCGTCCCCCGTGCGCCTTATCTATTGTTCTGCGTGTGGCAGCGCATTCCGCTGTATGGATAACACCTCGCGGTCATCCTAAAAAATCCTAAAAAACGAAAACGACTCTTTTATTTAGTTGCCGAATTAGTTGCCGACCGACGACACTTCACTCATGTAACTTTTTCACGCGTACTTATTTTTCTTTATAGTTTTCTTTATGGTTTTTTGTTATATGTTGCATTGTACTGCCGATACCTAGTATCACTGGCAAAATATTCTTATTAAGATTATATTTGTATTACCTTTCAACGAACAAGTCTCTCTGCCGTTATTTAATAAACACTGCCTCCTGAGCCCACGCCTCTCCGCTATCATTATAAAACTGAGCTGCCGAGTGACCTTGCCGTCACGTTAAAATTATTGTCGAGATTCGACTTTCAAATTGAGAGTTTTGAGTTTGGCGTGTAAAAGCACGCTTGGCGTCTAACTATCGAATTTGGTGAGTAAAAATTTAGTTTTGGATGAACAAATGTGCTGAAGTTGTGCGGCACCTCCACTAAAAGATCCGAGAGCGAAGTGCTCGTTACAATATACAATATATATATATATACAGTATGTAAAGTAAGAGCGTGTACGGCATAAATGGCAGTTGGCTTCAAATATCGTCCTAGTTTTTTTGTGAGTCGATAGATGGAACCTTTGTCGTGAATGCTTTGTCACAAAAGATTTAGTTGGTGTCGAATTCTTATCTGAGAAACACGTTAACCGCTATGAGTGCCGCATACGCATCGCGCTACGAGGCTGTGTTCCTTTGTTCCCACCCAAAAGGACCAAAAATGTCATATGTAGCGGCTGCTAAATACATGGGAAAGTCAAAATCGTTCGTCGCTAAGTGGGTTCAGCAATATAAGAAGACCAAAAATGTCGATG
>NW_018022323.1:19264-24891 GCF_002006095.1 Pseudomyrmex gracilis
ACTGGATCTTACAGGAAGACAACGACCCAAAACACCGGAGCAAGCTTTGCACCGAGTGGAAAGAGCAGTCTGGCATCGTCACACTTGATTGGCCATCGCAATCGCCAGATGCAAATCCCATTGAAAATGTGTGGGCATATCTCACGCACAAGCTTCGAGGAAAAAGAGTATGCACTTTGAAGCAGCTGACACGACAAATTCGTCTCATTTGGAGGTCTTTACCGAACGAATACGCAGTCAACTTAGTGGAAAGTATGCCTCGGAGATGTCAGGCAATTATCAATGCCGGTGGTGACTCATTATTAATGGTATAGCATTTTTCTTCTCATGGAGTACAACAAATCCATGTACTTAAAAATCATTAAAAATAAATTTTTCTACACATTAACCTGTACACGCTCTTACTTTACAGACTGTATATATATGTTAGCGTCAAAGTCTGAAGTTCCGGCAATCTTAGGATTGACTAGTGAATATCTGAAGTAACCAAGCGTTTTGGGCAAAGTCCAAAACAGTCTTTTTTTTAGTTTTGACTGTTGTGTTTTTAGTCAATTTCAGAAGTAACCAACACACGGATGGTCATAGTCGAGAACTCTGTGAAAACTTTGTTTTATCACTTCGAACTTTGACTAGTCAATGCCAAATGGGCACAAAATAAATCGGAAGATGTGTCAATAAGCCTCAATCGGATAGACTAGTATTAAAACAAGACTAAAAATGCGATCTCACCTACACAGACATCCATCCATCCAGACATTTATTAGACATCTATTAAATGTCGCATGAAGCTGTCGACGTCTAATAGACGTCTAATGGAGTTTTTGTTCTGTGTGGGCATGCACTGTTATTCACCGCGTAACGTGTAACGCGTAAAAAATAAAATATAAAACATAATAAACACGTAATTTCTTTGATTGGTTACGCGTTACGCGTTACGCAAAAAATAACAGTGCATGGGAACACATCCTAATTTTTTCATATTCTTTTTGTTAGTGTTGTAAGCATGCACGCATTAAGGAGCTGCGTCCTCCCTGCATCCCCCTCTAAAATCTAACTTAACCCTAACCTGTGCTACTACAATATCAATAGAAATGAGTGCAAATTTTGCAAGAGGGAGTGTAGAAAGAAGAATTTAGGTTAGGGTTAGATTAAAGTTTAGGAAGAATGCAGGGGGATGCAGCCTCCCCTGCCTACACGTTTACAGCACCAATAAAAAGAACATGAAAGAATTAGTCTTGTTTTAATACTAGTCTATCCTATTGAGTCTGATTGACATATCCTCCAATGTATTTTGTACATGTAATGTATAGTACAAATAAATGCGCAAAACGGTACGCAGCTCAAGGTTTGATTCTTTAGATTTCAACTTTGACCAGCCGTGTTGGTTACTCCTGAGAAAAACACTGTTGTGTTTTGAGTCAATATCTCAAAACCCGAAAAAAATACTGTTTTGGACGTTGCCCAAAACGCTTGGTTACTTCGGATATTGATTAGTCAATCCTAAGATTGTCAAAACTACGGATTTTGACGCTAACATATATATATATATATATATATTGTGATAATATAGTTTTTTTGCTAATATTTTATTATTTTACAATAATACTATTTTATTATTTTAAAAATATATGTATTATGCACTTCTTGTTATATAATAGTATATAATGTTGCGCTCACGGCAGCGTTTAATCGCGTCACCGCCGAATTACTGCGCTCTGCGGAAAGAAATGAAAACACCGCGTATAACACACTTAAGTTTTATTAGAGAACGCGTTACAAAAGACCACGGAAAACGTAAAGAAATCTCGAGAGCCGATGATCCAGCCTGTCAACGATTCCGAATCCGGCAGCTCACTCTTCTTTGAACCTCGCTGTAAACAACCCTGTTGCTACCCGAACAAAAGCCTCCAGAGCGATCGATTGTTCTACGAACATCTTCTTATATCGTGTGGACGACACGTGCCGCATCTCGCAACAATATTCTTTATAAAATAATAAGTTAAAGAATTAATAAATGTATAGGATACCTTGAGAATAAGTAGATAGAAATAAAAACATTATAGTAAGTGTTACGTCCTGGACTCCACGGTCCCCTTCTGTTTGGAACCGGACATAAACTAGCTTTAAGATTTGCGACTTAGAATTAATTTTTAAATAACAAACCTTGAGCAGAGAACAGAGTTCGAAGTGATAAAACAAAGTGTTACGTCCTGGACTCCACGGTCCCCTTCTGTTTGGAACCGGACATAAACTAGCTGTAAGATTTGCGACTTAGAATTAATTTTTAAATAACAAACCTTGAGCAGAGAACAGAGGACCTATTGAACTAAGATAAACAGATCTGTATCGCAAATTTTAATCTAATCACTCTTACCGACTTTCAAATGAGTACCGGTCAATTAATCAACAAGTAGCCCGGATGTTTGGTTCACGAATATAAACTTAGATAATTTAGGCGGTCCGCTAATCTCTAGCAGGGAATGTTAGGGCACTGAAAATAAACAGGAAATTGCACGTGCAGATAACAAAGTTTAAACAAAATGTTGAGCGAGTCAGAAAGAATGATTGTCGATGATTGGTCCTCTCGCCTGATCGGATTAGCAAATGAAAGATCGAAATTTTAATCAGTAAAGAGTGGGAGAGTAAAATCTAAAGACGATTGGCAAAACTCAAAAGGATTAACGCCCCGAGATCATCATATATAAGGCGTTGGAACACCGGAGAGCAGAGCTTCATAACCAGCATTACGATTATTAACTCAGTTCTATTTCTTCTCGTGCGATTCAACAATTTAACTTAGAGTCAATTCGGTCATACAAAAAGATACTTGCTTTTCTTGTTCGGTCTGAAATTCGACAATCCAAACGATTCTTAATTTGACGTCGATCTCGGCACGTAAATCCGAGTGAACAGTGCGACTCGTGACAACTTCCATCGGAGGAGACGACCAATTCATCCCACCTGAATCCAGCCGACAGACTCCTGACTTTTGGGCAAAGCGAATCAACCACTCATCTCGACATTCTACCGTAAACAATAAGTAGTGAGTACTAACTAACGCAATAGTTTTGCAAAACGAATCTAAGATTCCCACGCACACAGTAAAACCTACTTCGAGACGGTTGATATTTGGAAGAAAGGATTAAATTCGACAATTCAATTAATAACTGCTTCATTTAGTAAACTCTTCTCCTCGACATCCCAATCGGATTAGCTGTTCACGACCTTGTGTCGTCCCGAACAACTGCCGATTTCCTTTCAATCGGATTGGCTGTTCACGGCCTTGTGTCGTTCCGAACAACTGCCGATTTCCAATCACCACTGTCAAACTTTGAGCAGTAGCGAATCGTATGTAGTTGTCATACCGCTCCGAAAATCAACCGTGATTCTAACAACGCGATATTTAAAACCGAACCTTGCGGCGGAGAACCGCTGCCCGTCGAGCGAGCGGACCGAAGCATACCAACCCCCGTCTATCCGGCAATAGCCTAAATAGTGACGGTGCTCATTTACAGAGATTTAAAATATTGAAAATACTAACAGTAATGTTAATAACGAACTCCCAGGATCAAAAATAATAACAATGCCAATGTATATTTAAATTCACACCAAACTTCATCACACGTCCAATTATTTAATTCAACTTGCGTAAGAATATTTTTTGAATAAATCTAAATGTTAATATTTTGAATAAAAATGATTTATATACTCATAAAAATGAAACGGTTTTAACTAATTAAATAAACTTTTGAATAATCCATCCTGAAAACTCATTCCTGTAATCTCATCACGTGATCTCCAGGTCCTGTTCCAGGTAAATTAGATTTGTTTCTAAGACCTAAAAGAGGACCGACGAGTGAGAAGACGTTAGACAAGTAATATCGGGAAGTCCGTTGACTTGACTACGTCGTTGAACAGTCTCGCTCGACTCGTATGCTTGCCTTATCTCATTAGGTCAGTGTGCCGAGATATAATACACAAAAGTATTGTGTGTCAAGTTGCGTTCCTCCGTTAGGACCCGATCGCGACTGTAGGTCAGGACGTAACATAAGAATCAAGTGGTCTCACGGACTGAGTGCAAGGAATATGGAAATCTCGAGTTCAAATCCCGCCATCACCTTAAGATTTTTTTAGATCAGATCTCTCTCAATGGAGTTCATCGGTTGATCGGCTGAAAAAAACCTCCAAAGATTAATTCGAGTGAAATCTCGTCGAAGTTGTGAGAGCGCAAACCGCGAGAAATTCTTTTATACAAACTAAATAGAAAAAACCAAATTTTTTGATCACAACAATCAAACATTTGGTTAGTCATATATTAACCAAATTATTTGATTTGATTTACTAAATTTTGATTATCTCAAAACAGTTTTTTCAGTGTATAAAAAATAAAACTATACTTATGTGCAATATTACTTAATGATTGCAGTAACACTGCATTATTGCATATTCGTTCATCCCAGATAGCACATGAATGTCCATAGGATATCCGATAGACGTCCAAATTCAGACATCAGAACGTCCATTGGGTGTCCGAAACTACCATGGACGACCACTGATTGTCTTATGGACATCTATTTTTGACAATTTCGGTTGTCCATTTATTTTCCAAAAATAGATCTAAAAAAGTGATATTACACTAAAAATAATTTTATATAATGTATTACACTAAAAATAATGTTAGTGTAATATCACAGTATTATTAACATGTCCACCAATATGCATTACTACTGTGATATATTGTTGCGCCCGCGGGGCGCGGAGCCGTTCTCGAGGGACGCCGATACTCGCGTGCGCGGACGCGGCAATGACAAAGGCGCACTTTCTTATGAACACACTTTATTTCGTTACAAATACAGCGTTAATTGCCCGTTGTACAAATCGCCGAAACACGTCGTGACGGATCCGCGGTCGCGATTCTTCTCTCTTCTTCTCTTCTTTTTAACAAACCGTCGTCGCCCGGTAACCGACAGTCGCGCCGATCGCGCGCCGTTCACGCAGCTCCCGCGACACATACGCGGTGACCCCCGCGTAACAATATAAAAAAAAAACCAATGGCACATCGCCTTATAGAAAGGGAATTAATTCGAAATTTCCCTTGACTTAATTTTTGGAACCCTTATACAGGTTACCGATCAACTGATTAACTCGATTAAAGATACCAATCCCGGAAAAAATCCTAAAGTGATAGTGAGATTTGAACTCGAGACCTCCATACTCGAGACTTCGCAGCCCTTGCATTCAGTCCGTGAGACCACTTGTTCCTTTCTAAAATGTTATTATTTTTATCTACTTATTCTCACCCTACTCTTACAATTCATTTATTATTTAAATTATTATTTTATTAAAAATAATGCAGAGCAATGTACCTGTGCCAATAGATAAAAATAGTTTTTTTTCTTATTATTAAATATAATTTAAAATACCTTTTCACAACGCAAATAAATTTTTTGTTAACATATACTGCTTATTATAGTCAATTCTTAATATACAGGGTGTCCCAGAATTGGTTTAACATCTCTCGTAGGCAGGTAGAAGGAATAAAACTGAGGTGAAAAGTCCTATACCATTTTGCTAGATTCGCAATAGTTACTGAGATTTTAATTAACAAAGATCCGCGAATAAACATG
>NW_018022324.1:0-17521 GCF_002006095.1 Pseudomyrmex gracilis
GTAACCCACTTTCGGTCAAAATCAAAAGTTGAAAGGTACGCCATTTTGGTTCCCCCTCGAAACTCTACAACTTTTATATGAAACTTTTTTCGATTCCTGGCCACACAAACGAGTTATTGGAGGTGATAGATTCAGATGACTCACCCTGTATATTAGTTTACTTACTTAATTGTGAAAACTCCGTTTATTTTCAGTATCTTTTGTTTTACTTTTTCCGCAATAAATGCATTTCTGCACCATATTTGCCAATATTTTATAACTGTCACACGTGTGAAATGCGTACTGAAGCGTGTTGGCAGTACGGACGCCATATTAGGCGCCATATTGTAGACAAAGTCCACAACGTTCAAATGGTCACAGCTTTTGCGCTCTATGCTACGTCCAGTTATGTATAGAGATTAGTGAGGCGAGGTCACTGACTACGTTTACACACATTGGTAAAACATTTTAGCAAAAACTGGTTTAGTAAATCCTGTTCTATGGTGCCTGTTTACACGATCAGGCGTATTTTATTCCCACCAAGAACAAAGTAGCTTTATTAATCTTGAACAAAATCTATTGCCAACATAAAAGATTTGGCGCTTGAAACTGTTTGTTGTAGAACATTCCGTAACTAGTAACAGATAGAAGAAGTTACGTTTTGCGATTGTGAAACTTACAAAAATGGAAATTATTAACAACTTGTTTGGAATATATTTTGTTTGCATCTGTTTGTGGGTTTTCATATATCTTTTTTCGTACATAGGCAATTTGAATATTTCGTTGCTTCAAAATTTTTTTTCATCCGAACATTTCATTATTTTTCGCTTTCTCATTAAATTGAGGAAAAATCGTGTTTCTTCATTTTCTCATTGATCTCGTTTTTCACAGAATAATCCATTATTTTTAGTATAATCTATTTTGAAGCGATGTTGTATGAGATCAATATTTCGTCAAATTCCATATCCTTTGTACTTTCTTACAAATGGTTAAAGTTGGTAATATCGCATTTTGATACGTTAAAACCATTGAAGACCGTTTACACGTCTTTCTTAAAACGGTTTAATAACGCCAAATCTCTGACTACGTACACGCACTGATAAAACCGTTTTAATAAAAACCGTTTTAATAAAATCCGGATTTAGATGTCTTGTAAACGTCCCTTAATACTGATGTTATGAAAACTGTTTTAGTAAAGTCAAACTTCTTCTGAGAGGTTATTAAACTTCTAAAGAGGTTATTAAACTGTTTTAAGAAAGACGTGTAAAACGATTTTCAATGGTTTTAACGTATCAAAATGCGATATTACCAACTTTAAACATTTGTAAGAAAGTACAAAGGATATGGAATTTGACGAAATATCGATCTCATACAGCATCGCTTCAAAATAGATTATTCTGAAGATAATGGATTATTCTGTAAAACACGAGATTAATGAGAAAATGAAGAAACACGATTTTTCCTCAATTTAATGAGAGAGCGAAAAATGATGAAATGCTTGGATGGAAAAAAATTTTGAAGCAACGAAATATTCAAATTGCTGGAAAAGCTTATGTACAAAAAAGGATATATGAAAACCCACAAACAGATGCAAACAAAATATATTCCAAACAAGTTGTTAATAATTTCCATTTTTGTAAATTTCACAATCGCAAAACATAACTTCTTCTGTCTGTTACCAGTTACGGAATGTTCTACAACAAACAGTTTCAAGCGCCAGATCTTTTATGTTGGCAATAGATTTTGTTCAGGTTTAATAAAGCTACTTTGTTCTTGGTGGAGGTAAAATACGCCTGATCGTGTAAACAGATACCACAGAACAGGATTTACTAAACCGGTTTTTGCTAAAACGTTTTTACCAGTGCGTGTAAACGTAGTCTCTTTCAGAAGAGGTTTGACTTTACTAAAACGGTTTTCATAACATCAGTACTAAGAGACGTTTACAGGACATCTAAGTCCGGTTTTTACTAAAACGGTTTTTATTAAAACGTATCAGTACGTGTAAACGTAGTCACTGATTCGTTTCGTGGACGCGGAAGACTAAGAATAAGAGGGATGGTATTCTTTAGCAATAACTAGCGCCAACGGGCGTCGTGTCGATAATAGTAATGCTTTTGTTGACTAATTGTGTCATAAAACGTAAAACTATTGGCCATATATATGCATTTGTGAAACATTGGCTATTAATGGTCAATAGTTTTACTTTTTGAGACACAATTAGTCAAGGAAAGCATTGACATTATCGACAAAGCGCCCATTGGCGCCATTTACTGCTAACATAGACGTAGAATGTATAGACTGCGCGTTTCCTATTTTTGTCATGTTAAGAAAATGTCTTCAACGTTGAGAAAGACAGCTGATGTTGATCAGTAGCCTTATCTTTGTCTAGCGAAGAAGTGGGGGAAAAAGAAGTCTTCGCTGAGTGATAGAATAGTAGTGGAAAAGTTGGGATAGAAAAATAGTGGGAGTGAAGAGGAATGAAAAAGATTAAGAGATGATGGCAAGTTAGGCGGCATGAAACAGTAGGCCCTGATCCCACCACAGACATTGATAGACAGAGAGAGAGTTACTGTTCAAAGTATATTGTCTTTGTCAACCGTAAAGACATCTTTTCAGCCAAACGCGCAGTCTATGGTAGCGTTCCGAGTTACGCATGAAGTGCATAGACTGCATAGAAAGTCGTTTCGATTTAAACAAAGCGCTTTAATAGAGCTGAGAATTCCCTAAATTGTATAAACCGTACTAAATTCTTAGCACTCCTCCCAGCGCATTGACTGCTTCTACTCTAGCTGTGTTCCGTTTCACGCATATGCGCGCATTTATCTTTACTATACGTAACGTGTACTATAGATACATACGCGCATATGCGTGAAACGGAATGCAGTCTCTGACTTGAGGCAGTTGATGCGTTTGATGCGTTTATGCAGTCTATGCGCGCATTAATTAAATCAAAACGACTAAAAACCGTGTTTATGAGGGCAACCTTTAACTTATGCCGGAACCAGAGGAGTTTAACTATAAAATTTCAATGCTTCTGTTTATACAAAATTGCCGAATAAACTACTTGTCATCCTACAAGATTCAAAGTGAAATAAATTTTAAGAACATTCCAAAATTATAAGTGAAATAAATGTGACAAAATCAGATAGAGAAAATACATTCACCTGCAAAAAAATGGGCCACCTAATTTTAGCTTTTTAACATTTTTCAATAGCGTATAACTCTGCAACAAAACTTTGTTATCTCTCATCGAGATAAACAAAAGCTCACATTCAAGCTTAACCATTCCTCTTAACAACCAAAGAATTAAATTTACAAACAATATTTTACAAAATGGCTATTAAAGATAGATTGTGAAAAACGGAAAAAAAACTTTTGTCTTTAAACTGTTGCATCGGTCAGAAGAATCGATTGCCTGGTACAAAATTATATGAGTTGTGAAACTCATTTCTTTTCAACTAAATCCGTGTTTGAAACATTTTTCTACGATTTTTTTAACAAAGTTATACCGTTTAAAAAAATAAGCAACTTTTTCTTGTAAAATTTGTAATTCAGAAACAAATTATCGTGGAAAACTTTTCAAAAACAAAATTAAAGTGTAAACCCTAATCTTTAACACTTTATCTTACTACGATAAAATGATGTACAAAGAATGTGCGTTTTTTTAATGGAAAAAAATTTGTCGTAATTAACGTTTGTTTATCACGCATGCGTAGTGTGTGTATACGTGTTACGCGTGTGTCTGTATGTGTTTAATAATGCGTATTGCTTCTTTTAACATTTAATAATTTGTTCATTCGTTGAGAAATACTGTTATTCAAATTTGTTATTTCTTCTTGTCGATTTCTCTTTAAAACGGTATGTATAACTTTGTCAAAAAAATCGTAAAAAAATGTCTTAAATACGGATTTGTTTGGAAAGACATGACCTTCAACACTCATACAATTTTGTACCAGGCAATCGAATCCTCTGACTAATGCAACAGTTTAAAGACAAAAGTTTTCTTCTCGTTTTTCAGTCTATCTTCAATAGCCGCCATTTTGTAAAATATTGTTTGTAACTCAAGTTTAAGTTTTTGGTTGTTAAGAGAAATGTTTAAGCTTGAAATTGAGCTTTTATTTATCTTGATACGGTAATTTTTTGCGGAGTTATCTGCTATTAAAACCTGTTAAAAAGTTATGCTAAAGTTAGGTGGCCCATTTTTTGCAGGTGAGTGTATAACAACTTGATAATTTAATAATATTTATGTTGAAATGCTAACTTTTTTTTCACTTGAAGAAACTCCTTTATGGATACCCTGGTCTTGGGGAAAATGGCCAGAGTTATGTGGAAGACTTCCTTTTTCCGCTAGATGAGGGAGGTATACCCAGTAAAACCTCCAAGTGTGCCTACTCGTCTGAGAGAGGGACCCGGAACCTCTGGCAAGGACTCTGCCGGGACCCTCCCTCGGGCTATTCTGACTACTGGAAGGAGAGAACTTGTAACGTTCTCCCCTCTGTCATTTTTTGTTTTGATCATAAAGCTTATACTAATGGAGAGACCATGCCTATATGCTAACCATAGAGAGGGCCGCGCGAGGAGCAACAGAGAGATAGATATATTTTGTCTCAACTGTGGCTCCCCCACTCTGTGTTTTCTATTATTCTCTTCTATAAGAAGTCCCCACAATTGAAACAGAAAAATATATTTCTCTTTGTCGATCCTCCTTGCGCTCCCATGGCCTCTCCATTAGTATAAGCTCTATGGTTTTAAGGACGCGACGGGACACACGCCGCCGCGTCGTCCCCACTCGGGACTGCGTGCAGTACAGGCCGGGACCCTCACCCCGACCTGTCACGGTCCCCGCGGCAGAATCCCCCCTAGGTGAACGGTTCCACCCAAGGACTGCCGCACTCCCACTTAAATCGTATTTTCTTGACGGAGCGGCGGACTCCTCAGAGGACCCGGCTCCCTCACAAGTTTGCCGCTCTGGTTCCCCTCCCCACGCAGGTGAGGAAGAGACTACTGTCATTGGGGCTTTTGACTCCGGAGACGCGGGGAACGGGCGCTCTGTCGCTCCTCCTCCGTGACCCCCAGATCTTTGGACCATTCCACCGGTTCCAACTCAGACTCCTGAGAGGGCCAATCACTCCTCCCGTCGGAGAAAAGGGTGGAGACGACCCTCTCCAGGAGCTAGGGGTCCAGACTTCCGGTGATCGGGTGCGTCCACGGCCAGACCTTGTTTATAACAAGCCTATATGAACGCCCCCACGGATTTGCGTCTAGAGTCTCGAGGATCTCTAACCACGCTCTAAACTTTGTCTGACTGATGGCAGTACAAAGGGCTTTGCGTGATTCGCGATACCCTTCGTACGCCTCCGCTGCTCATGCTACCAAATCGCCAGTTCTTCGGCGACGGACGCGTGTACTGGTTTCTGGACCGGATGCATGCCACTCTTAGGGAGGCGATATCATCCGTCCACTAGTACATCGACCTCCGGTTCGGCGGGCCACGAGAACGCGGCATGGCTGTGTCGCAGATAGCGACCAGCGTCTCCCGGAACCACCAAAGTTCCGCCCGGAGGTACCACGGCTCAGCCGGTGGAGCTGGCCAAGCCGCGATCTGAGCAGCGGCGGACAGAAGTTGTGGATCCAGTTTCTTCAGGACCCACTCCTGGGATGGGAGTCTTCTCGCCCCGCGGCAACCCTGAAGGCGATCAGGTAGTGCGGAGACTCTCATTGTAATGTACCGATGGTCTGATAAAGTCTCCATGTCGTCCCTGACTTTCTATTCGGACACACGGCGGGCGGCGCTCGGAGAGGCAAAGGCCAGGTCCACTATTACAGGACCCTCCGTTGCGCCTGACGCACGTGTGCTGTGAGCCCAGGTTCAGCACGACGAGCCCACAAGCTGCCACGCAGTTCTATAGGGCCCTTCTCCTCGCGTTCGTTTTGGGGGAAACAAAATCACCGACTTAGAGTTAGAGTCCCACAGAACTTACACCGGACGAACCGAGTATCGGCGAACCACTCGACTCAGCTCTTCCAAGAACGCCTCAAACTCGGGGAAAAGTCTTGTCGGCAAGAAGTGAACCCCCACTACCGCAAGTTTCTTCCATTCGATTGCCACGAATCCCCTGCCTCTTTCCAGAGGAGAGTAGACAAAGGATTCGTGGATATTTCCGCGGAAGTAAGTCACGACAGAGCCGTCCTCCGACCACGACGGGTAGTCTGGGACGTTGTAGGGCTCTGCCACGACCGCGACGATCCCGTTTAACTCCGCGAGGCTTTGGACCATGAGGCCCCGCGAGAGTGATTTAGATTGTCCTGGAGGAGAACCGCCATTACTGAGTTGGTGACTCCTCCACCTCCATCTCCTCCTCCAGGGCACTGCTGACGAGAGGCTGGCTAGCCTTCTCTGCTGCCGTCGGTGTTTCTGGGACGGCAGCAGATATCACTTTCGAGACGGATCGTGATCGAGCGTATTCCGTTTGACCACGGTACAATTGGACACAGTACGATTGCACACGTACTATTGACTACGGTACGATTGATCACAGTACGATTGGACACCGCAAGATTAGCATACTGTACGATTGACCACGGTACGATTGACTACGGTAAGATTGACCACGGTACGATTGACCATGGTTCTGTAGGATACAGTACAATTGACAATGTGTATCGTGATAATTAATAATGATAGTAACAAAGGTTGGGTTGGGTTAGAGTTTTCAGGGGAAGGGGTGCAGGAGGAGGGGCGGAGCCCCTCTCCCGCCCACACGTGTACGATTGTGATCAATTGTACCGTGGTCAATCGTACCGTGGTCAATCGTATCGTGGACAATCGTACCGTGGTCAATCGTATCGTGGACAATCGTACCGTGGTCAATCGTACAGTATGCTCATCTTGAGGTGTCTAATCGTACCGTGGTCAATTGTACCGTGATCAAACGTACAGTATGCTAATCTTGCGGTGTCCAATCGTACTGTGGTCAATCGTACTGTGGCCAATCTTACCGTAGTCAATCGTACGTGTGCAATCGTACTGTGTCCAATCGTACCGTGGTCAAACGGACGTCACCTATCGTGATCCGCCTCCGGTTGCGGCCTTCTGCGCTCTTTGTTTCCCCTTACGAAGAATTAGGGCACCGATTTGCTGCCTAATCGGTGGGCCGCAGGGCGGCCGAGGTCGATGCACAGCGGACACCGCGGCGTTGACTTACAATTCGTGACGCGGTGACTCTGATCGCCGCACCGGTAGCACCGGCTTCTCCTGTCCTCTTTCGGCGAGATGTAGGTGCACGTCGCCCTGACGTGCTCTTATCGGAGGCATTGGTGGCATTGCAGGGGCCGGCGGTTAAGGATCTCGACCGGCGCGCGCACCCACCCTACTTTTAGGGGACCGGCCCCAGCTACTTTACGTGCAGCGCCAATAGGGCACTGCACCCACGCCGTAAACAGCCGGTTGGGGGAAGCGCGAGCTCGGCCGACAATCCTCAACGGCTACTACGGCGTCCTTCAATTTCTTTGGAGTGATGGAGTCGTCGAGGATCCGCAGCTCAACGGTCTTGACTGGCCTCGCGACTCACACCCCGGATTCTGAGACCAAAGGGGACATTGAGGCGCAGAGCTGGTCCGTCTTGGTCTCGCTGTCCTCCCCGAGGATCTCGATAATGAGACCCCCGGTGATTGCTCTCTTAGATCGGACTTCGGTGATGCCGTGTACGAGACGGTGCACTACTCAAATTTCTCTCGACCACCTCTAATTCCGAATCGGAATCGGCGTCGCGCGAAAAAGGAATATCCATTGGCTCGGACAGGGTGTTCTCGGGTTCACCCCGGTGTTTACCCGGTTTATCCCCAAAGATGTTTGAGAGGCTGGGTTGGGCCGTAGCAGGAGCGGGAAGATGTTGTTTTCCGTCTCCGGAATCTTCTTCCTCCGTCGCTGAGTCCAAGACAAACCGTCTCGGGTCCTTACTGCATCCCCTGAGACATGGGGACTCGCTTCTCTTGCGCATTGGTGCGTCAACGCTAATAATCGCAGACGCATTGTTCTGCGCCGCTCCTGCAGGGCAAGCGACGCAGAGCCCGTCGTGGGATGACGACCCATGGGCGGCTGGAACAATACCTCCCATGTGCCAGGACCTGGAGTTCCGAACCTCTTGATCCGATACGTTCTTTACTTCCTTATTAGACATCTCCATATTTAATAAGGGTGGTTTGATTTCGGAGTGGCTTTCTCCTAGTCCGGTTGTCGTCCAAGACTGACAAGGCTGGACTCCCCGGGTTTGTTCTTAGGGTTTTCCTTCCCTTATTTTTTCTCTTAGCTTGTCCGCTTACCGAGGGCCTGTCCGGCTTGGGAGACCCTGCCAGGGACCAAAGTTTTTGCCGGCATAGCTCCTCGGATCCTAGCGGAACTGAGCCCACGACAAGGTGGGGGAAAATCACCCGATAAAATGCTAACCTAACCTACCCTAATCCTAAAATGTTCTTTAAATATAGTATTGGTGTAATGTAGAATCACACGCTCTATGTTATCCGTAATTTTTTCATTTGCAATTATTTCTTCACGTAACTTATTTATCATTAATATAAAATACATTTGCATGTTACTAAAAATGTCTTCGATATTATTTTCATTTTCACTATCGCTTGATTCAGAATTATCAACGCTTTCAACGTTTGTGACGAGGTGAACCCCGCCACTTTCTGTACATAAATCATAATCTACAATATATTAGCATTTTGTATTATTACTATTATGTTATATCATCATTATATATTGTATTTTGTATTACTTATTATTATCATACTTATATATATTTAAAATAGCATCTACCGTATAGTTAATACCCTATAGTTAATACCCTATGCTATAATGTAAGTCACGGAAATATAGAGCGCACAAAAGTATCGAACAAGCTGCGACCGCGCACGCGAGGATCACTACGCCGGAGCGTGATACGTCGCACAAACAACCGCGCTCCACACGCCGACTCCGGACGGACCATAGGCCGCTCCGGGGTATAAAAGCCGGCTGATTTCAGCAGCAATGATGATAGATCGGGCCGGCCAGCACCAAGAGCACCGAAGTAGTGGGAGCACGCACACAAGCGAGAAACGCCGTCCGTGTGAGTGACGTCACGCTCGGCTGTTCGGCTCGTGGAAGAGCGCAGACATACTATGTTCTGTCTCGTTTCCACCAAGCCCGCTATGCAAGCAAAAATACTGAGGCTAGAAAGACACGTTTTACGTTGCGCGCTTGTAGCGTATGACAACGCAAAATACTTTTCCAAGACTGTAAGTCTTGAAAAAAGTACATAATATTATTGATAAGGATGAGTTAAACATTTCAAGATGCATTTATTATAATATTTTTATTACTTCTTAATATAAGTTAACTGTGTGCTAATATTTAGAAGTTTTTCGAATATTGAAAAAGTAAGATGAAGACCTTGACTTTAATCTTGACCATGTCCTTTAAGGTCATTTCACAGTCAACTTTATTTTTTTAATGGAACCCGATACATTTTATTGCATATTTTTATAGCATATCTCGAGAGCTTTCCAAATCACTATAATAAAACATTTTTTTATTAAGTACTTTTTGAGTTATAAAAGTTTGAAGTTAACAATTTTTTGACACAAAATGTAAAATATCTTGTAAAATATTATTTAGTTTTCAGTAATCATAACCTTAATACTTTTTTGCGCGGAATAATAAGACCACTTAATTGGTTTAAAGAAAATACATTAATTAAAAAGTGTCGGATCCCCCTAATATTTTCAGTAAAAATGCATTTTGGAAAAATGTCCAATAGCAAAGTTGTACGGCTTCAAGCGGTTATGCTAGTAGGCTACGGCGGAAAACTGCCCGAAGGTGATCGCGAGAAGTTGCTCGAATGCGTGATGTCCGAAGGGGTTAGCGGGAATCTGCCCGAAAGCGTTGGCGGGACCGATCTTTATTCTCTCACTCTCGCAGGCACCAATGTACAAGCTCTTGAGCAAACAATATGGATCACTGATTTTAATCTTTGATGCAGAGCTGTCTTCTTTTTAGCGAGCAGCAGTTACCTTGTGGACGAAAACAAACAGCCCCAAAAATTTTTTCTGTAACAAAAGAAGCCATTGCGCTTTAATTGATTGTCTCAAACATCTTTATTTTGTTTCCAATAGCCCAGAAATTTTTCGTAAATATTATTAATTGATCTATTAGATTTTCAGTTGCTCAACGAGCTTTTTGCTAGTGCTGGTTGAAATAAACAAATCAATAGTTAGACCAACACTTAATAATTAGTATTTTTTTCTACTTAATTATTTAGATCAATTTCCTATCACTTACCTGATTAATTCTTCTTTGCTCTAATTAAGAATGGCGAAACTTACTGAAAAAGATCGAATAACACTGTTAATGATGCGAAGATGGGGAGATCAACAAAGAGGGTATAAAACAGTAACGCGATTATTTAATAAAAATTTTCGGAATGAAAATAATAGGATCTCTAAAAGTACTGTAATCCGTACTATTCAACGTTTTGAGGACATTGGTAGCGTTAAATATTTGCTCAAGATCTCGTAGACGTAAAACAGCAACAAATAATGATAAGGCATTAAATGTTTTACAGTCTTTCGTTGAAAATCCCTATATTTCCATCAATCGCGTTGCACAAGAACACGAAATCGGTCATGCATCTGTCAGTAAAATTTTGAAATTGAATAAATGGCATCCATACAAACTCTATTTGTGCCAAGAGTTGTCCAAAGACAATTTTGATAGACGCATCGAATTTTGTAATCTTATGATGGAGATGATTGTCGACGATCCTCTATTACTTAATAATATTGTTTTCTCTGATGAGGCAACATTTAAACTGACTGGAAATGTAAATAGACACAATTGTAGGTACTGGAGTGACGTTAATCCTCACTGGAAAAGAGACAATCATACCCAATATCCACAAAAAGTTAACGTATGGGCTGGTATTCTTAATGGTAGACCAGTTGGCCCTTTTTTCATTGAAAGCAATTTGACAGCACAGGTATACACAGTCATGCTTCGCGAACAAATTGTTCCAGCTATTCAAGACATAGCTGGTGGAAATATGGATGAAATTTATTTCCAACAAGATGGAGCTCCACTTCATTATGGTGTCATTGTCCGTCAATATTTGAATGAGGTCTTTCAGGACAGGTGGATAGGTCGAAGGGGTCATATTAAGTGGCCACCTCGATCTCCGGACTTGACCCCACTTGACTTTTTTTTGTGGTTACTTGAAAAGTAAAGTTTATGTTACCAAGCCTCAAGATTTAGATGATTTAAGAGGGAGAATAACTCGAGAGATAGAACTAATAACGCCGGAAACGTACCGGAATGCTGTTTATAACAGATTGACACATTGCCAGGCTGTTGAAGGGCAACAATTTGAACATTTGTTGTGAATTGTTTGATACAATTGGATATTTTGCCCAAGCTGACCAATTGGAATACAATTTGCCTTAACTGGCCGGACCCACACGCCACTCTTGTCTTAACTGGCCGGAATCACACGCCACTTAACAAATTAACAATTTCAAACTTTCATAACTCAAAAAGTACTTAATGAAAAAATATTTTATTGTAGTGTTTTGGGAAGCTCTCGAAATAAGCTATAAAAATATGTAATAAAATGTAGGGGGTTTTATTTAGAAAAATAAGGTTGACCTTGAAATAACCTTAAAGGACATGGTCAAGATCAAAGTCAACGTCATCATCTTACTCCTCGCTTGAAACCATACAACTTTGTTATTAGACATTTTCTCCAAAATGCATTCTAACTGAAGATATTAGGGGGGTCCTATACTTTTCGATGATCCTGTATATCTTCCCCGCCGAATTAGAATTAAGTAATCACCGCGCCGGTTCCCGCCGCTCCGAAATTTACCGATCGCGCGCGTAAGAGTTTGATAAGTACAAATTACCGACCGAATCTTTGCTGTAAATTAGATAATCCTAATCTAACAAGCCGACTGTTGTGGTAGGGTCAATTCGTATTGGTTGAGTTCTTTTGTAGTTGCCTGTTATAGAGCATGCGCCACGTACATTGTTCTTGAGGCAGGCGCGTCTGGTTGCGAGGCTTTATGAAGGAGTTGAGTTTTTATATTTATATCTTTTATCTTTTTGTAACGTTCGTTCGTGTGTACAAGTGTACTTGTTATAAGTACTGGTAAAACATTAAAATATTAAAGGATATACGTTTGTGTAACAACACTGAATGCGTTCTTCATTGAAACCCACTGTACGCTTCAAGGAAAAGTCGACAAGTCTGAGAACGCATTAACCTATACACTTAACAGGTTATGGGCCCAGTGCTTCCCTCTCAATTGTTCGGCTTGCGTTGACAAGATAACGAGTTGTAGTGACTGTACGATTGTGATCGGAAAGTTTTTTTTCTTGATTAGTTTCACGGAAAGCTTGCAGTGATGATGGAAGAGGACAAACATAGGGTGCCGTTGTTCGACGAATCAAACTACAATAATTGGAAGTTCAGGATGGAAGTGCTACTGGAAGAATTCGGTTTAAAGGCACATATAGAATCGCAGGTCTTAGGCGAAGTCAGGGAAGGAGAAACTACAGAGGAGTACAATCAGCGAGTGACGAATTTAAAGAAAAAGGACACAAAGTGTAAGTCACAAATAATACAAAGAATAGCTGATTCGCATCTCGAGTACGCTAAAGATAAGTCAACTGCGTTTGATATATGGACGGAATTACAGAATGTATTTGAACGTCGTGGTGTAGCAAGCCAATTACTTCTCAGAAAAAAACTACTGTTAATGAAATTCAAACCTTCAGTAGAGTCTCTATCATCACATTTTTTAAGGTTTGAATCACTTGTTCGAGAACTCAGGTCCACAGGAGCAAGTATGGAAGAAGTGGACGTCGTGTGTCATCTTTTGTTAACGATGCCTGTCGAATATGATGTTGTAGTAACGGCACTTGAAACGTTATCAAAGGAATCACTGACTTTAAGCTTTGTTAAAAATCGTCTACTCGACGAGGAATCTAAGCGAAAAGGAAGCAGCAAATCAGTGAAGAGTGAGACTCCCCATTTTACAGCATTTACTTCGTCAACAAGTGACAATAAGAAAAGTAACGCACGGGATGTAGGAAACAAGACAAAATTCAATTATAAGTGTCATCATTGTGGTATCATTGGTCATCGTCGATCGGAATGTAGAAAGTTGAAGCAACAGCTAGAAGGAAGTCAAAAGTATAAAAAGGAAAAACAGGCAAATGTTGCTACGGATACAGATGAAACAAAAGCAGTCAGTTTCTCGGCGGTAAGTAACTCGAAAAAAAATAAAAGTAGTACAACTTGGATTTTAGATTCTGGAGCGTCGGAGCATTTAACGAAAAGTGATGAGCATTTGAGAAATGTAAAACTGCTGCCAAAACCAATAAAAATTCGTGTGGCTAAAGCTGGTATGACGTTAACGGCTAGAAAAGTTGGTGTGGTCTCATGTACAACTGTCGTTAATGGAAAGGAAATTCAGGTCACTATTAAGAATGTTCTTTACGTACCTGGTTTAGAGTTTAATCTGTTGTCTGTATCCAAACTGGAGGCTAACGGGTTTACAATTGTTTTTACGAACGGAAAAGGAAAAATATTAAAAGGCACGCAAGTTTTTGCAGAAACACAGCGACGTCATTGAGTTTATGAACTGGAAGTTTTTGAGCAGACAGAAGTGGCAAACGTCGTACTTGCAAAGGAAGATGTTAAGGTCTGGCATGCTCGTTATGGACACGTTGGAATTAGTAGTTTAAAAAAGGTCGCAAAGATGGTGGACGGAATAAGCTTAAAAAATGTAAATCTAACAAATAAAGAAATCTGTCACGCTTGTGTCGAAGGAAAGCAAACAAGGTTACCTCATAGTCAAGAAAGGCCTAGAGCGAAACGTCCATTGCAGCTTATACATAGTGATCTCATGGGACCAATCACACCCGAGTCACGTGAAGGTGATCGATACATACTCACGTTTATCGATGATTATACACACTTCACAGTAGCGTATTTACTCAAAAGGAAGAGTGAAGTTTTCCACTACTTTAAAATTTATGAAGCAATGGTCACTACTCATTTTAATCTCAAGATTAGTAGGTTTCGTTGTGACAACGGACGTGAATATACCTCAAAGGAAATGATTCGTGAGTTTGAAAACAAGGAAATTCGTATAGAGTATACAATTCGGTACACGCCTCAGCAGAACGGCGTTGCAGAGCGGATGAACAGAACAATTCTCGATAAGGCCAGATGCATGCTATTACACTCACGTTTAAATAAGAGTTTTTGGGCTGATGCGGTTTTAAGTGCCATATATGTGTTAAATCGTAGCCCCACTGTAGCGTTGGATGATGTAGTTCCAGCAGAGTTGTGGTATGGTGTAAAACCAGATGTAAAAAAGTTAAAGGTCTTTGGGTGCATTGCGTATCTACATATTCCGAAAGAGTTGANNACGCCCAAGGAATCGCTCCTATTAGGCTTAGTACACGTCTCATACAGAAAATCAAACGACTACAGTAAACGGGTAGCACCACGCAGGAGTAGTGTGTAGGGGGCACTCTCCTGAAACGCACCTTAAAGCTAAAGGTTTGTACACTACGTTTAACGCACCGAGGTAGACGTAANAATGCACCGAGAGGTACAAAGTTTAAACTTTGTTCACCCCGCCACACAAACTAAAAACTAACAGTTAAAACAAACTAAAAATTAACAAAACATACAGAAATCATCGAAGTTGGGTCTGAAGCAGCTTAGAACTACAAGGTTACCCTAGTGACTACACGTACCCGACCTCCTCAAGAAGGAGTAGCTACCCGTGATCTAAGAGAACAAAACAAACTAAAACTAGCAAACCCGCTGTACCGAGAGTCAGGTAATCAGAAAACAAACAAAGTAAAATTTCCTACATTGATAAAACTAAATAAAAGCTGACTCTTAGCACGGCGGATGGTTAACTGCCGAAAGTTACCGCTAACTGCCTAAAATAAAAACTCACGGACGTAAACAAAGCAACACCACTGAGCTTAACGCGTTATACATTAACTTTTAAATGTAAATAGGTAAAGAACATATAAACCTGCAAACTATTACCGTTACCACATTATCCAGACAGGATAACAGGAATTCGACCGGGTGAGGGAGGTGTCCGACTGCTCGGACCAGGGCAGACCGTAACAGCTTTCTTTGGTTGTCATATTCTGGGCACTCCCAGAAAACGTGGTTTGGGGTTTCTTCAAGGCCGCACGTTTGACAAAAGGGGGAGTCCACGATCCTGAACCTGAAAAGGCTTGCACGCAAGGAAGTGTGCCCACTGCGGAGGCGATTGAGGGAGGTCACCGACCTGCGGCTTAGGTTCAACTGCTCAAACCAAGGTCTTCGGGCATCAGTTAGAAACTGACCGCAATAATAGCTGCCCCTAGTTCTGGATTCTTCTCGACACCATTCCAACAATTCTGATCTTGCCTTTGCTTTCCAGAAGTTCTTAACTTCGCCCAAGGGGACACCCACCTGGGAGTTCCTTCCGCACACCACCGCGTCCCTAGCAAGGGCATCCGCCCGTTCATTGCCCGCCACTCCGCTGTGACCAGGAATCCACACCAACTTTACCCGCACCCCCCGTTCGGTTAACCCCAGGACCAAGGACTTGATCCGGAGCACGAGGTACGAGCTTTTGCCCGGAACGAACCTAGCCTGTACCGCCGAAAGAACTGACCTTGAATCTGAGAAAATTGCTACCGACCGCCATCCCTCCGTTCGTGCCAGCTCCAAGGCCTCGACAACGGCCATGGCCTCCACGCAAAACGAGGAGACGAAGCCNACCGACTTNTAACGACGCACGTATNGTCCATCCTGAGAGACCAGCGCGTAACCCGAACATGGAGCCCCCTCCGACCTCGAGGCATCCGTGAAAATGCACATTGAATTCTGTAACTCTTCACCAAAAGCTTCNCTGAACTTTGCCTCTGCGTTAATTCCCTCTCGTACAGAAAATCCGGCGACGAGATCGACCGNTAANCTTGACACCAATGGTTTAAANCCGAAAGCAAAACATATCGGNACATCTGACGAAAACAAGGGGCGGGTCCACCGGTCNACCTCGTCGAAGGCTTTCACGAGAGGGAAAGAAGCCACCCGNTTAGCACCGGGGANACCCGAACTAGATGATCGAATACTNCTTANCAANCCCCACAATNNGTGGGCCGTCATAGTGGCCGTTCGTGACAAGAAGTTTCGGCACAAGAAGCGGAAACGAACAAACAGAGGGGGCTCCCGAGCCTCTCCCAAGATCACATTTAAGGGGGTTGAAGTTCTGTANCCCAAAACAATCCTCAAAGCACGCATCTGTAGTTTGTCCAGTCTGGAGCCCAGCTTACGAGAGAGACCCTGAAGGAGGAAGCCTCCATACTCGAGTCTGGACCGAACCATAGCCCTATACAAACCTAACAACAAACGTGGGTCCCCGCCCCACCATGTGCGTCCGAGGCACTTAAGCGTACGCAACGAATTGGCACACCGTCTCTCCAGACCTAACACGTGATGTGTCCAGCCCAAGTCCGATTGAAAAGTCATTCCGAGAAACCTTACTCTGGGTGACGAGACCACTCTAACCCCCTGCACTGTAATCCATGGAGTTTGACGCCTATACGACAGTCTGCCGCCCGTATACACGGGTTCCCTCAACTTTCTGTCCTTCCAGCTAAAAACACACAGCTGAGTCTTTGCAGCTGAGAGATCCAAGCCAAGTGGGTCCAGAGCCCCAATGGCATTCTCGACCGACTTTTCAAGAACAGTCAGGCCTTCTCTTACCTCCGGTGTAGATGCGTAAAGGCAGACATCGTCAGCATACTGTAGTACTTTGCATCCCGGAGAGCACACTCTATCCAACTCCATAACGTACACAGTATAGAGGAGGGGGCTAAGGACACATCCCTGTGGAAGGCCCTTGTAAGCCCACCTAACCTCTTCCAGGTCACCGAAGCGGCACGTTACCTGCCGCTTCGACACCAGGTTGTAAATAAACTCGGCCGTCCGGGGGGGAACCCCCAAAGCAACCACCCTACTGACAAGAACATCTGCTAGCACGTTATCATAAGCGGACTGGACGTCTAGAAACGCCGCTGAGACCACACCGTTTTCCTGAAAACTCTTAACTATTTCACCATACAACAGGGTAAGGTTGTCGACGCAGGACCTCTGTTTGCGAAAACCATACTGCGAGCTGGGGAGTTTGTGGTGGAATTCCAACCACCAGTTGAGACGATTAGCGACCATTCTCTCCATGGTTTTACAGAGGCAGGAAGCCAAAGAAATCGGACGGAACTTCACTCCATCCGACTTTGGAATAAAGAAGACAAGGAACTTACGCCACTCCATTGGAAAAGACCCCGAGCGCAAAACAGCATTATAAAGTTTCAAGAGTGCAGCTCTGCCCAATGGCGGCAGTTTTCTCAGCACCAGATAATCTACGTTATCCAAACCCGGGCTGGATTTGACGTTGACTCCGTCCAGGGCCACGTCAA
>NW_018022324.1:17731-24626 GCF_002006095.1 Pseudomyrmex gracilis
GGAGAACGGTTCGTCAAGAAAGGAGTCAACACACTCATACTCGAAGGAAGGCGGGGGTGTGGGAACCCACGGTGGGCACAAGGAGTCCACCTGAGAACGGACGCGATCAACCTTTTCACCAGTGTAAGCTTTATCTGATTCCGTACGATTCCATCGATACTCAAAGCCCTTCACGACATTCCATACATGTGTTGGATTAGAATCTTTCCTAAGGCCGGAGCAAAACTTCCGAAAGCTGTCTAGCTTGACTTTTCGAAGATCTCTACGAGTTTGAGCAACCTGACGTTTATACCTGACGAAATCTTCACGTAAACCCGAAAACTTGAAGCGTGCTAGCGCCGCTTTACGCAGGCGAAGAGACCTGTCACATTCTGGCGACCACCATAAACACGGTGAGCGGTACACGGGAGGAAAACCCCCCCTGGGGCAGAACTTGCCCGGAGATGCCGATGTCAGAGCATCCGTTATCAAACCGACAAAGGTGTTGTAATATACTTCCACGTCCTCCACTGAGGATGAGAGAACTCTGATCCCCGTGTCCACATACTTCCCAAAGGCGTCCCAGTCTGTACGAACAGAGTGTAACCTAGCGGATCGTCTAGCCGGCAATGGNANATCTGGNCGGAGTCCNGAACAAACANCNACCGGAAAGTGGTNGCTGCCCCACGAATCACTGTCCACCTTCCACGAAAGCCGGGGGGCCATCGAGCTGTGGACGAGAGTCAGGTCTAANGCCGAGTATGAGCGGTAAGANTCGCTAAAGTAGGTAGGCGAACCGTCGTTCAGCAGGACTAGGTCTGAGTCTTGAANTGCTTCCCACAAGGCTTCCCCCACCGGACACGTGCGGGGGGAGCCNCAGCCTACATNATGAGCATTGAAATCTCCTCCAAACAGAACCTTTTTTGTGCCAAACTGTGACAAGAACCTTTGCCACTCCTCAACTAACAAGGCCCCCGACCCAGGGGGGCGGTAGCACGCCGCCAAGACCAATGGTTCGCCTCGCAGAAAGACCTCCACCGCACAGACCTCAACCTTACCTCCGCAGTTGTGCACATCAGTCATTTTTCGGTACTTGATTGAACGGTTGACCAATATCAGGACTCCTCCTCCTGGACGCCCAACTCTGTCCTCCCTCACCGTGTCGAATCCCTTTACAATAAAGGAGTTTGCAGGAGTGAGCCACGTCTCTGAAACTAAAATAAAATTATAGAACATGCTACGGTAAGTTAACTCACTAAACTTTGGTAAAACCGACTTTGCGTTCCAATGAACAAGGCCGAACGGATCATACTTAACCTTTGATTTCTGACTAGACATTGTTAATGGATATCTAACCTTAACTAACCTTCCGTGTTTGTTAACTTAGTATGTAAACTAAGTGTATTACTTATACGCTTAAGCAAAGTGTCAATGTTATCAGCTTTCATTATTTGGTCCACCAGCTTGAGCACTTGTTCCTTGACTTCCTCCTCGCAAAAACGGGATCCGGGCGGCCACATCCAACCCGATGAACTGGCTGATCTGGAAGCCACTGGAGCGTTAACCAGCTTAACCCCACCACGGCTGGGAAGGGGGGGAAGTTCCTCAGTGTCCTAACCGGAGCGGCCGTATTCCCAACTCCCTCCGTCCTGAGGACCACAGACCGGGCCTCGAAGAAGGGGAGATTATCAAACGCCATTACTCTGGAGATTTCTACCTGCCTTTTAAACATAGGGCATGATCGGTCCAGGGCCGCATGCGTTCCTTTACAATTGACGCACAACCTCTCGTTGGAGCATGGATTATCCTTGCCACTCTTGTGATTACCCGCACACGTTAGGCAACGTGGGTCGTTCTCGCAGAATTTGCTCAAGTGGCCGAAGCGGCCGCAATTAAAACACATCCGGACCGCCGGGATGTACGGTTGGATCGGGTTGACCGTGCGAAGAATCATGAGAGTATCCGGATAAGATTCACCTGCCAGTTCCAAACACACCGTTTCGGAATCAATCCATTCCCTCGTGGATCTGTCACGTCGACGAAGTCGGAAAAGCTTCAGCAGCATTACGTTGGAGTTTTCGTCTTCGATAAGTTGTTTCAATTCTTCCAGGGACATATCCAATGGGATATCCCTCACCAGGACCTTCCTACTGAGTTTATATCTCGGGATGAACGCACTCATGCCCGCCTCTTTTACATATCTATTTGTCAGAGAAACGTTGGCTGTTACTTTAGATGGGAAAACAGCCTTCCACGTGTCTCGGCCGCACCTGTGAACGCTCGTGAATTTCAGGTTAGCTGACGTGAGTTTCTTAGAGATGGTAAGGAGAGAGATCTTCCTCCTCCTCGTATCAGGGGATGTTTGAATGCGAAAATGAACCACAAAGGGAGCTTGAGTGAAAGCCCCGTATTTTTGCGGTAAATTATCTCTTACCGTGATGGAGGATGTTCCAGCCTGTGCTGACTGAGAGGTCGGCATCGAGGCGCGACGGGGGCCTTTTGCGTCAGGTGTTTCTGCTGCCTGAGAGGGTGAGAGTTCCTCATCGTCTGTTTTCTTTTGAGCGACATTAACATTGGCCGGGTCCGAAGGTGTCGCCAGACCAGAAACCGACTTCTTCGTGCTTTTCTTACTTTTTGCTGCGGTCATTCTCGAGCTTCGAGCTGTCTCCTCGTCCGTGGAAGGATGAGGCCGCTTTAGACTTACAACACTTGACACTTCTAATTCCATTTCCGAGGACGGCGAAGCCGACCTCGGTCCGGAAGTCACGTTATCCATGAGGAATAGGCGTAAGTCGTTGCCTATTTCCTCATACGCCGGGGATGGCGGAACCCCGCCATCCGGCCGAACGTCTCTTGATAGGTTAACTAAGGACAGGGCTGTGTCTCACACGCAAAACCACCGGATAACCCGGATAAAAGTACTAAGCCACTCCCGGGAGCGACGAAGGACCCCGCTGGGGAGAAAAAAAGCCAGGAAAACACCCGGAAACACCGCCGAGGAAGCACAAAATTCGCTCGAACGCAAGAGAACGCGGGAAAGCGTGTTCCCGCCCGAATTGCGCCACCGGAAGTCTTAAATAAGAGTTTTTGGGCTGATGCAGTTTTAAGTGCCATATATGTGTTAAATCGTAGCCCCACTGTAGCGTTGGATGATGTAGTTCCAGCAGAGTTGTGGTATGGTGTAAAACCAGATGTAAAAAAGTTAAAGGTCTTTGGGTGCATTGCGTATCTACATATTCCGAAAGAGTTGAATCCTAGGAAGTTTGACCCTCGTTCGAAAAAGTGCATAATGGTAGGATACACTGACAATGGCTACCGACTTTGGAGTCAGGAAGATAAAAGAGTAGTCTGTGGTCGGGACATCATTTTTGATGAAACCAAATTTGAACATAGTCTACCGTTTATTGAAACTAGTGCTTACGAGAAAACGGAATGTGATCGAGACGAGGAGTCTGATGACGAAGAATTTGTTTCAACAACTGAAGAAAACAATGATCAAAGGTTATCTAAATCTGATTCACTAAGCGAGGAAGAGGAAGAAACAGAAGCTAAATCCGAAACTTTAAAGGAACAACCGGTGGTTCTTCGAAGAAGCACTCGCGAGAGAAAAAGACCGCAGTTTTACCATGAGGATTACTGTGTACTAGCCTTAAACGCCGAAAGCTATGTAGAAGATGTACCAGGTTGCTATGCAGAAATAAATTCCCGTCATGATAAAAAGGAATGGCTGAAAGCAGTTAACGAGGAACTCAAAGCAATTCAAGAAAATCATACATGGAGACTAGTGCAACTACCTGATGGATGCAGAGCCATAGATAACAAGTGGATTTTCAAACTCAAGCGTGATGAACACGGAAACATACAACGGTACAAAGCGCGTCTTGTGGCAAAAGGCTGTCTACAAAAAAGAGGGTTTGATTACGATGAGACTTATGCTCCAGTGGCAAGGTTAACTACAGTAAGAATACTGCTGTCTATAATTATCAACAAAAATCTGTATTCCGATCAACTAGATGTTAAAAATGCTTTTCTTCATGGAACACTTACAAAAAGTATATATATGAAACAACCAGAAGGGTGCGAAGACGGAACCTCAAGAGTCTGCAAGCTTGAAAAAAACATTATATGGACTCAAACAGTCACCGCGAGAATGGAACTCAGCCTTCAAGAACTGTGCAAAGAAAATTGGATTAAAGCAGTCGGAATATGACCAATGTATGTTCTATGAGTTAAGTAAACATACGACAACTTATCTTTTACTGTACGTCGATGATGTCATCATTGCGGGAAATAATCGAAATCGGTTAAATGAAATTAAGTATCTGTTAGAAACCCGTTTTTCTATGAAGGATCTCGGATCGTTAAGAAGTTTTCTTGGAATTAAAATTGATAGATATGAACAAAGACTGGAACTTAGTCAGTCAGTGTATATTTTGAGGCTGTTAAAACGTTTCGGTATGGAAGACTGTAAACCTGCAAAAACGCCTATGGAAAGACAATCTGGAAATGCTGATTCAGCTCAAGCAGACGAAAAAAGAAATGGAGACTGGCCATATAGAGAGTGTATCGGCTGTCTGATGTATGTCATGTTAAACACTCGACCAGACATAAGTGCTGCTGTAAATTATTACAGTCGCTTCCAGGAAACACCTACTTCTGAGCACTGGAAAGGACTTAAAAGAATCATGCGATATTTAAAAGGCACTGTTAACTTATGTTTAAGTTATCAAGGAGGTCAATCACCTCTGGTCACCGCCTACGCCGATGCTGACTGGGCGGGGGATACAGACAGAAAATCAACAACGGGTTTTCTAATCGAGGTCTTTGGAAATCCAGTCTGCTGGACAACAAAGAAGCAAACAACGGTTGCCTTGTCATCCACGGAAGCGGAGTATGTGGCTTTGGCTACAGCATCAACGGAAGTAGTCTGGACCCGAAATTTTCTACGGGAGCTCGGTTGGACAGAAAAGGAACCTGTAACCGTGTATGAGGATAATCAGTCGTGTATACATTTATTGAACAGATGGGAACACCAACGACTTAAGCATATTGACGTTAAGTTTAATTTTATCAGAGATTTAAGCAATGATGGAGTAATTAAAGTTCACTATGTTCCTTCAGAACTACAAAAGGCGGATGTGTTAACGAAAGGTGTGGCTTCAGTCAGGTTTGAAAAGTTAAGAAAACTAGTTGGCTTGAGAAGTGTTGACCAACACGAATTGAGGGGAAGTGTTGTGGTAGGGTCAATTCGTATTGGTTGAGTTCTTTTGTAGTTGCCTGTTATAGAGCATGCGCCACGTACATTGTTCTTGAGGCAGGCGCGTCTGGTTGCGAGGTTTTATGAAGGAGTTGAGTTTTTATATTTATATCTTTTATCTTTTTGTAACGTTCGTTCGTGTGTACGAGTGTACTTGTTATAAGTACTGGTAAAACATTAAAATATTAAAGGATATACGTTTGTGTAACAACACTGAGTGCGTTCTTCATTGAAACCCACTGTACGCTTCAAGGAAAAGTCGACAAGTCTGAGAACGCATTAACCTATACACTTAACACCGACAAAACCGCATTGTAAATTTCTAATAGAATAAACTTTAATACCTTACAGCATTAAAACTACTGAATGTCGCAATTTCTCGCTTTCCCCTTTCTCGAACCTTGACACCGACCGAGCCGTCCGGCAGGCGGAAGGCCGGGCGAAGCCGATAGAAAATCGGCTTCGTTACACGTTTTTATTTAAAAGCGTCACCAAATATATTACAATGGAATTTAGTCATTGACGTCTCGTATATTTTTAAAACATATAAGCGCGAAGTCAGTCTTTCAATATTTCCGGGAGAGCCAATAAATTTCAAAGGAAACTGAATTTCAAAACCTAAATATTTATAGTAGTTACGATTACAAACAATGATGCAACGACGATTGCTCGTAACGTGGTCTCAAAAAAAACGTAAAACGCACAGGCGCACAGGAAATCATTCCAAATTACCAAAGTGCTTCATACGCATTGGGTGCGTTCAGACAACTCAACAGTTGCACAACGGTTGAGAGATAATCACTTCTGATTGGATCGTACTTTTGGAACCGCAGCAGATTTTTAAGAATAGTCCTATCATAAGTGATGATCTCTCAACCGTTGAGTTGTCTGAACGCACCCATTGGCCACGTTCAGCAGACTGAGCAGGTCAGTGAATGCTTAGTGATTCTTTAATATAATTAAATCTTGCCTTTAAATCTTCCCTGTGCGACCGACGGTGAACGAGGAGCAGGTGCAGGTGCTCCGCGAACTGCAAGTACTGCAAGAACGCGCGCTCCAGTCCGACGTCAGTGTTGGCAATATAAAGGAGGGAAGTACCGACGAAAATACCGCGAGTGAAGCGCAGGCGCAGCTCGAAAGGATCATGCGGTACATTCAGGAGCAGCAATACCAGCACCAAGCAGAAACATCTGAATGCACCACTGTTGCCCAAGAAGACGCATGGTGGGGAGCCCGGGAAGGATAAAACAAGATAAAACGTGTTTATGTTTATGTTTAAATTTATGTATATGTTTATATAGAGGTTGTTATTTTTTTTCAGTTCCTTTTTTCTTTTTTGTTTTGATTAATAAGTATATAAGTAAGCAAGTGTATAATTTTGGAATATATGAATAGATAAATAGTTTATTAATTTGATGAGCGAAATTTTATTTAATTAATATAGGGAAAATATTTATACCGAGTTCTAGAATGTTCTGGATTACTCAATTAGGAATAACAATTACGAAAAGTTTGTTTATGTTACAATGGTAGAAAATTCTAGTAGAAGCGTGTTTTGCCGGATAGAAAGTTCTCCAGAAACCCGGAAAACTGAGAAGCAGAATTTATAAACAAGAAAAGGATCTCGAAGTTTCTGGCAAACAGGACAAGAACGAAAAA
>NW_018022325.1:0-5217 GCF_002006095.1 Pseudomyrmex gracilis
GCACATGCTGGGAACAAAATAATGTTCCGTGTAGTTACTGCGAGGCGGCCAGACCACGTGCGCACCGAGCGCTCCGAGAGCTCCGAGCTCCCGCCTCGAAGCTACTACAAGGTGGGAACCCATTCGGGGGGTTTAATTAATTAACTACTTTATAATAATATATTTACTCTCTTCCTCGACCTCTTCCCCGATGTGCTCCTCGGCCCCAAAAATATTGGGAGGCCGACAGCTGCCACAAGAAACGCATGAAATGCTCTTGTCGACGGCGTCTGCCGGACCTCACACCTCGTGTGACTGGCCGTTGAACTGTATAATAAAATGTTGTAATAAGACAAATAATATTAAATTTAATAAGACAGATAGTTCGGATCGTCATTTGATTTATTTACTATCTTTTTAGTAAAAGCTTTTTATCAAAATTTATATAGTCGATTTCAATAACCAGAGTACACCCGGCTATTTAGCTACTATATTTCTTAAATATAAACTTTGTATTACGTGAGTATACTCGATAGATGCAATGCAGAAGAAGAACGAGAAGATCTTTTTCTCTTATTATCAGCATATATATAAAGAGACGTTGAAAGAATTTTCTTCTTTCCAATTAGCTATTTGGTCAATTTTAGACTTTTTATAGACAGTAAAATTTGCATAGAATTACAAGAACAAAACGAATTTTCTTACAGTTTATTATACAATCGCCTGATATGAAGAATCGCGCTAGTATGACGTTTTTAACTATTGCGTATTTTTGCGGCTGCACTTTGTCTTTAGTTTTCAGTGCAGCCGCGCCAAGATTTTTAAATTAAATATTTTTTATTTTGAAACATTCCACATGAGTTTTTGACATTTCACACAAATCGAAATCTATATGTATGATTCGAAATAGTTTAAGATTTTCTACGCAAGGCGAAGTCATTTCTTACATCAATGAGTGCTTTATATAAAAAGTGCAGTGGTCATACAATATTTGAAACTTTTTATGGATTTAGAATATTTCTAGTCGAACATACGTGACTATCTTATGTTTTAACTTCCTAATTTCCACGTACGCGACCTTATACTGATTTATCTTTCTTCACAAATTTCCTAATACGACCATCACCTCACTATATTTGATTTCCCAACATTCTTCCCCCGTTGAGAAAAGAAAACTTGTACGCAAGGTTTCTTCACTAGTACATTAACCGTACAACTACTACTAAAACTAAGGTTGTCCTAGCACCGTGCGTACTCGATCTACATTTGAAGTACTAGGTAGCGTTTTTACATTAGCTTTTTTTTTATACATTTTACTGCAACAACTAGTGCAACAACGATTATTATTACACCTAACGTACCACTAACGGAAATAGTATAAATTACGTGAGGATGAACGCTTCCTCCCGACCGTACGTTATCCATGTTTTTTACCACCTTACTAATTTGTGTACTTAATCTTGTTACCTCTTCTCTATGTACCACGTTTTTTATTTTACGGGTGTGAAACTAGTTTTGTGTGTGAGTGCGATTTCCGGTACCGACAAGTTATACTCAGGTAAGTATACTTTCACGTCAATACCGCGTGACCCCTCCCTTGTTTTGATGTACATCTCGCGCGTCAGTATTTTACAATTTTCAGACAAGGTCACTTGCCCCGTTCTCTTAATAGTTGCCACGTGCTCTGTGCTCCCCGCGCACTGTATCGTGACCTTCTCCTTAGTATGTGTAGAGTACAGCCACGTAAAGGGATCTTGCAACGCGACCCACAGTGTTTGGTTCGTCGCCACATACCGCAAATCACATTTATCACCACCCCCTCGTAGATACATTCGCACTCCACGCGGTGTCTTATTACTCACGTAGTACACTGGCGTATTTTTATTGCAAAAATAATGTTCACTAACGTTTTTACACTTACGTAACTTCTTCTCGGACAACTCCAAATACGTTTCTCCCTCTCTGCCTACGCCGATTATACTATGTCTTATGTCTACAAACGTATAAACATTTCCATGATTATATACAGGCAACGGAACGACGCTCACTAACTCATAGACAGGATATGACACCAACAGAAGGCTCAACACTGTTATGATATCTGATCTTTTTACATACCCTGTGACCTTGCTAACTTTTTCTACAAGCGGCCAGCTTTCTTTTGAAACTTTGAAAAGAAACTGCATTCCTTCCGGTTAATTTGGAACCGCCTCCGTTACCTGTGCCAATATCACTTCTTGTGATATCACCGCCGGGTGTATTACGCCGCGTCTTAAGTGTAACGTAAACTCTATGATTCGCTCAATGTTTCGAAGCAAATCCGACATGATTGCGTTTACAGTAACAAAATACTCCGTCAGCACTCCGCGCTGTGCATACTTGTCCAACGCTTTACCCAACCTACTTGTTACATTTGACAACATTACTTTGTTACTACGCAAAACGCTCTCTAAATTATTTAAATGTACAACGGTTTTGTTTAGTATCCGGAGCTGGCTTTTTACGGCCCCGTTTAAAATTTCCTGGCCGGCACTTAGCGCGTCCAGCTGGTCGTTTATTAACTTTTCATTATTAGCATCCATTACACCAAATAAATACTTGGCCAAAAAACCAACTCCGTCTATCAGACCTCGCTTTTTACCTACTGCACTACTTTCTAAAAAGTTAATGTGTGCTAACATTGCTTTTAATTGCTCCTTGTCTTTATTCAATAACGCGGTCATGCTTTCGCAATTCACTTTTGCAACGTTATTAAGGTACTCTAGCTCTTTTCAATAATATTGAGTTCTTTCAGTGAACTCATGTAACTGATTTTACCTATGTCGCACAGTGCTTACATTTACGCTAATGGCGACCTTCCAGTCCGACTCCACGCTGTAATACTCCCCTAGTTTTTCGAAATAGATTTTTGGTTCCTAATCGAACTCTCTGATTTTGTAGCCCTTGGCTATACCAACGCCACAGACTAGCAGTACCCTAAAAAAAAACTACTACAAAAAAAGAAACAAAACATTTGCACGCAGACACCTATCCGCACACTTCTACTACGCGAAAATTGTCGCTTACTTCTTCTTAAAACAGCTAACGCTTACTCAGCGTTGCACGTAGAACCGCGGACGGTGGTGTCACGATAAACTCATCGCTATGTTCACTTCAGCGTGTTACGCTGTGTCTTTACAACTAATTCTTAGTACCGCAATCTTTTCCACGACTTCCTTAACCCATTTTTTTTTTCAACGTGACTTCCGCAACAACGAGTCAGTGTCTTGTCAGTCGTCCGACCACTAACTCGATCGAGAGAAGAAAGAAACACACAAAAAAACATGTCAAACGTCGTTTTCGCTTGGTCTCCGACGGTGTGCGTCGTGCCTTTCCGCACCCCCCTGCTACATGTGCTTAGTGTTGGTATGGCTGCGGGGCCTCCCCCGATCTTTTGTGAGTGAGGGTGGTAGTGACGCAACGTCCTCTGACGTCTCAACTCTTTGAGCTACGCCGCGCACCCCTGAGAGTCCACCACCGTCACCACCTGTGCCCGAAGATAACGAAGTGGTCATCCTGACGATGCAGCCTCCGCCAACGGTCTCCCTCGATGTCCCGGACATAATCTACCTGGGATCCTCGTCACTGGTCTCCCCCGATGATTCGGATGTGATTTGTCTGGGGTCCCCGTCACCCGCTTCACCACCCTCCACTATTACCATTGACTCGGAGTGAAGCGCTCGGTAATTGGGTTTTTTTTTCATTGTCTACAAACGTTTTTAGCCTGTTCACGTGCACAATCTGTGCGCGCCTCTTGGCTTTAATTGTATACGTCACATCAGTTACTTTCGCAACCACTTCGGTCCCATCCACTTAGATTATAACTTCTTAGATCGGCCCCTGCGTAACGTTTCATCATACATTAACACTTTATCCCCGATCTTGAATGTAACTGCTTTTGCACCCTTGTCAAAATACTGCTTGGCCTTTTCCTTTTCTTCTTTGAGATTTTCCCTTGCCACGCAATTCGCGGCGCGTAATCTTTCTTTTAGTTCTTGTACAGACGGCGTCATTAATTCGAAGAATAGGCGCGGGGATCACATAAAAAGTCCAGTTGATCTAAATATCCATTAGTCCCAAAATCGGGTGTCCAGTTGTGGACACCCGATTGCTACTAGTTAGTTAGTACGGCGCACGTTGGCGCTACGAGCAACCGCCCCGCTTGCCCTCCGATCCCCGCGCCTATCCTTCGAATTAATGACGCCGTCTGTACATAGTTATCTAAGTTATATTGCGTCGAAGGCGGCTTAGTCAACGCCGTCGGTAACTTCGCCTGCCTTCCATACACGAGCTTAAACGGCGTGTACCCCGTTGCCGTGTGCGGCGTAGTATTATACGCAAACATTGCGTATGGCACCCATTCGTCCCAATCCGTTTGATCTTCATTTACACAGTGGCGGATATATTTCGTTAATGTTCTATGAGAACGCTCCAGCGCCCCGTTGCTTTCTGGGTGATACGCAGTCGTTTGCAGTTTACATATTTTCAGCAATTTACATACGTTCCTAAATAGCTCACTAACAAAATTCGTACCCCTTTCAGTTAACACAGTTCCCGGAATGCCGTGTTCGCACATTATTTTCGTACCAAATTTTTTTGCTACGGTTGCGGCCTCTTGGTTCGGTATCGGCACCGCTTTACTAAACTTGGTAAGACTGTCCTGGAACGTAAGCAAGTAGTTCTTTCCGTAACTTGATATCGGTAACGGCCGACAATATCCAGAGCACACTTCTCGAACGGCTCTCGTGGTGTATCCGTAATTACTAGAGGTGATTTTATTCTTCGCGAAAGTTTGTTCTTCTGCCACGATTCACATTTTGCAACGTACGCTTCTACATCTTTTACCAAACCTGGCCAATTATAATTTTGACGGATTCTTTTTACCGTCCGCGCTACTCCCTGGTGAGCGCCTACGGTGATATTCATACAGTATCTGTCTTCGTTCCTCCTCCGTGAGCTCACATGTCTCACTCACTTCGTTCTCTTCTGTCTCTTTTATTACTTCGTTCGCCTCGCACGCGTTCGCTTCTAGCGCGGGACTCCGGCTCAGTGCATCCGCGTTGGTGTTAGATTTCCCTTTCTTATATACTATCTCGTAATCGTATTCCTCCAACTTGAGACGCCAGCGCACGAGCCGCGATCCGGGATCCTTTACATTAAACAGCCACACCAATGCTCTATGGACTGTCACAATTTTGA
>NW_018022325.1:11147-17300 GCF_002006095.1 Pseudomyrmex gracilis
TACGGTGTCGAATAATTTGGTGTCGAATAAATCTGTGTCGAATCGAGCGGTGTCGAATCGTACTGTGGTCAAACGGAACCCGCCCCTTTGTTACGGCACTCACCTTCGTTAAATCTGGCAAAATTCCTTCTTCTGTAATTACGTGACCTAAATACGTCACTTCCTTTCGAAAGAACTCACACTTGTCTGGTTGTAACTTGAGATTATACTCTCGCAGTCTATCAAATACATCTTTCATTTGTCTTCCTTGCTCTTCTAGGCTGGCCCCGTGTATAACTATGTCATCTAGGTTGACAAAAAACTGTATTCCTTGCAACCCCATCAAGACTGCATTCATCAATCTTTGAAACGTTGCCGGCGCGTTCTTCAGCCCAAAAGGCATTTTATTATATTTATAATGCCCGTACGGTGTTGAAAACGCCGTCTTTAACTTATCCTTTTCTCCCATTGGTATCTGATAATACCCAGAAGCCAGATCAAGGGTCGAAAAGTACTTGGCATTTTCCAACTGATCGAGAATATCAGTTATATTCGGCAACGAAAATGAATCCTCGATCGTGACATCGTTCAGCCGTCTAAAATCTACAACGACTCTCAACTTCCTGATGCCCGACGCGTCCATTTTTTTGGCACGACTAGGAGTGGTGCGTTCCATTCGCTCTTACTATTTTTTATTATCTTATTTTTTAACATTTCTTTGATCTGCTGATTACCTTCCTGTTTATGCTTCTCTGGCAAACGATACGGTTTAACGTTGATTGGTGTGGTGTCACTTTTTACCCGTATCTTGTGTGTCACTGCGTTAGTTTTAGTCAATGTTTCTCCTGCCAAATAAAATATATCGCTGTACGCTTCGCAAATCTTTAACAAGACTTGCTATTCTTCCGTATTTAGATGCTGCATGCGTAGTGCCTCCTTTACTTTTTCACCTCGCGCCTTTCCTTCCGTTTCGACGCTTACGCTTAAAACTTCGCTTTCTTCTTTCCCGCCTTTGCTTAGTTCCCCTACTTTTACTCGTAGTGTACTTATTTCTACTCTTTCTTCTGTAGTGTTTATTATACTTACTGGGCACAAATATTTCTCCGGCTGTACTAGACAACATCCCATAAATACTCCAGGCCGTGTTTTCTCTGCTTCTATTATGCCGACCTGATTGCTATCCGTGATTGCCTGTACGATGGTTTCGCTTCTTGGTTGGAACACTACGCTTTGATACGGACGCAGTGTCATCGAATCTTTACCTACCTCAAGCCGTTCTTTCTTGTAGTTATGTACGGCATTATATTTCCTAATGAAATCACTTTCAAGTATTCTTTGGTACTTAATTGGAAAGTCGTTTCTTACCACATATATTGCATGTTTTATTCTTCTGTGTCTCAATTGTATATGTGCCTTGATTCTTCCAATCACACAAGTTTTATGTCCGGTAACTCCGGTTATCTCCAGCTTGGTTTTTTCTGCCGGTATTCCGCTTTTCAGATATTTTTGCTTAATCAGTGAGACTTTTGCCCCTGTATCATATAACATTTCCACCTGACTTCTTTTTGCCTCTCTTATCGGTACTACAGCTAAATCTAGCTCTGTTTGTGCTGTATTTACCTCGGTCATTTGCAATTCTGCTACGGAGATAGATTTCTTTTTTCTTTTGTCTTCTTCTTCATTTCCTGACGTTACGCTACTGTCGCTTCGGCTTTTTTTTCTCGTGCCGCGCGTCTTGTTTCCCTTTGCGCGGTGTAATTTTTATCGTTTTTCCTGCCATTCAGCGACCAGCAGTTTTCTCGTAGGTGTCCTGTCTTGTTACAATAATTGCAGTGTTTCTCTATTGCATTTACTCGGTTGCCACTTGGCTTGGGCAAAGACACCTTTCCAGACCAACATTTTCGTCCAAAATGTCCGGTCTTGCCGCACTTATAGCAATTGTAACTTTTATTGCCACCACGTGCCTGATATTGCGCTCTATTTCTTGATTTTATACCCGCGGCCTTTTCCTCCGCGCTTGCCCCGGCTATTGCCTCCTGGAGCGTGTCTATATCGGTGCGACCGCACAATTAACCTTAAATTCTTTTGCAACTCGATTTGATAGTGATGCAATGCCTGTCCTTTAACAGTTTCCAAAATCGTACGCTTTTGGCCCATAGTTTGTTCTTTTCCTTCTACCATGGACTCATAAAGCTCCATCGCGAGTTAATTTTCCCGCTGACCAAAATTTAGCGCACTCTCGTCATTCTTTTGTTTTACTGAGCTGAACTCTATTTGCAATTCAGTTGTGTCTCTTTTTGCTGAATACGTGGTTTCTATCTCAAATTTCAACTGCTCAAAACTGTGTATATCCCGCGTTTCAAAATCTAGGAGTGCTTGTCCCTTTAATTTAGTGCACAGGATAGCCTCCAGTAACGTTTGCTCGTCTACCGGGTTTATATTTTTTACCGCATAACTACACGCGCTTAGAAATTCTCACAACTGCGTTTGTGATTTCCCATTGAACGTGGGTATCATTCCACGTGCTTCCTTCAGCGTTATATATCCGAGTAAGTGTGCAGTTTGGTTGCGTACGTCCGCAGCCGTTCGTCCGTAAGTTACGTTTAACGTATTGTTGTGTCTTAACGGCTCGTCGTTTCCCAGCGCTCGCGGGTTATGGTTTCTGTCACGTAGTTTGTTCACGTGTCTTGTCACCGTGGTCATACGCGTACTTAACAAGTCAAACAATCGCACCAACTGTCCCAACAATTCTTCTGTTGGACTAAAACTCTGTTTGCTCGTTCCCGCGGCTTCGTTCCTCGCGGAGTTATCCTCGACCAATGCGTTACACATTCGGTTAATTTCTTGATCGACTTCGCCTCGAGCATGATGTATTCTGCGCTCATCGGTTGTTTGTTCAACGTTGTCGTTATTCATTCCGACCTGATCTCTTGCCCGAAATACTTCACTTTCAAACGATATTAGAAAGTAATCGCGTCTGTGAGCCCGTGCGTTCGTGACTCCACCGTTTTGCAGATGTCCGGCACTGCTATCGTCCAGATCAAATAGAAATTCCCGTTCGATTACCACGTTTGGATATAACTCTGTGTCGCTATCGCAAAATACCAACGTTTGCCTCAATATATTCGGTTTTTGATACAACGCAGCTGATGCGATTCTTGATTCTTGTGACGGTACAAATTTTCTAGTTCGGTTTACCGGCTCAGTATGAATTTCGCGCCTACCCTCGCAACTGTCGGATCGTCCTAAATGCCAGTTTTCAGACATTCGCTTGTCCGTTTGCCCTTTTACAATCTATAACTTAACTTAAGTTAGTAATTGACGCATTTCAGCTACAATGTCACGACGCTTTTGGTTCCGCTGTTGGCCCCTTGATGCCGTCGCCACTGCTTTCTGCCGCTTCTACCGCTGCCGTCTGCCGCCGCCGCTGCTACTTTGCTTACGTTGCGTTTTTGCGTACACTGCTCCTCGGGGTACTCAACTTGAAAAATTTCTTACTCTAGTGCTGGTCCTTATCGTCCTGCTGCTTCCGCTACTTTGCCGCAGGCGCCTTGACCCTCAGTTTTCTCTGCTTACTTTTGCTGGATTACCGTGGTATTTTCACGATATGGTAACAATAGTTAAGATATAGGGGTTCTGATTCAGGGGCTCCGCGGGTGTGAGTGGGAGAGGAGGGGTAACCGCGTGCGGGAAGGGAGAGAGAGAAGGAGGAATTAATGGAGCCTTTTCTAAAAAAACCGCAAAGGGAGGGGGAAGGAGGGGTCAATGGAAGCATATTCGTAATAATGAGAGCAGGATCTGAGGAGTTGGGTATTGCGGATGAGATAACGTAGGAGTGTGGGTGGTGTTGGCGGAGCGTTGTTATCGGCTCCACCGGAATTAGCCAATTATCGGCGAGCCGTAAAAATGGAGCGTGCAATATTGGACGTGTGTTCTATTTATTTCAGATATCGATGACGTCATCGGTTGCAACGTGTTCGAACTTGTTCGTGCGTGTTCAAGGTCGTTCGGTCGATGACGTCATTGCAAAAATAATAGTACCTCTCAAGTATTTTTTAAATTGCGCTGTAAAATAATTAAATTATGAGAAAAAATGCGCAAACGACGTCATCGCTAAAAATAGAACTCGAACAGGTTCGAACGTGTTCAAGGTCGTTCGGGACGATGACGTCATCGCTAAAATATAAATTGCGCAGTAAAACAAAATAATTCCGAAAAAAACCGCAAATTACCCGGAAGCGATCGCGTTTAACACTAAATAGCGCGCAGTTTGCAATTGCGCAGCAAATAAATAAATAATTCCGAAACAAACCGCAATTTCCCGAAAAACAAATAATTCCGACAAAAACCGCAATTTCCCGGAAATAAATAATTCCGAGAAAAACCACAATTTCTCGGAAGTGAGCCTGTTCTTATCGCCCTAAGCGATCAGCCGCTTCCGGTTTAATGACGCACTTCCCGCGATAACGCAAAACCGTTGCGTACCGGATGTGGTGTTTTTTGAAACGCAATTTCAAACCTAAAGATTTCAAAGAAAGATAAGGAGTGAAATAAAAAGGCACCTCGAAGTTGGGAGCAAGTCACAAATCATTTTGATCGCAAGTCGTATAGATAACAAGTCGTCGTTGTTGTTGTTGAATCTGTATAACGGATCGAACACAACGTGCATTTTAAACCTATCGGTCGAAGAGTTGAAAAACATTCCAAAGAGGATTCTTNTAGAAGTGTTTGATAATCACGTGGAGCTTTTGTGGGATCGACTGCCTGAGCATTTGAAGGAAGATCCCGAGGTGCAGCTGTATCGTAGATGTCTCGAGCATTACAATCAACCGGAAGACTACGATCACATTGACGGACCTGCTCCGCTGAAAAAATATTGTCGCGCGTGTATTGCAAAAACCAAGATGGAAAATCAACAATGAATTGGATCAGACAACCAAAATCGCTTCAGTTCTTAGCCGCGAAAACAGTAGCAAAACATGTAGATGAGTACATTGAAATACACAATCTTGAAATTCCTAAAGTGTGCAAGGACGCAATACGAGAGATCTGGTTCGATGTACGGCTCTATCGCTACGATCGCGATATACATTGGTTATCGGTGCACGATCTACTTGAGGAACAAATATGGGAAGTGGAAAACAATTTCGACGAAGAGGATTTTAAAATCTTGCAACTATCCGCGCTCGCAATTAGAGAATACGATTGGCTTCCAAGATACGTCGAGACAGTTAATCACATCGAAATCGCATACATAGAGTTTAGAACGAGTTGCGCGGCTCTGAAACATCTGTCTCGCTTGTGCATCCGATGCGCGTTGCGAGTGTGGGAGTGGTGTAAACGACAACATCGGTACAAGTGGTTGCAGAATAGGTGGGTAAAAGTCATCGGACATCAAATGATCGAAGACGTTGATTTCATGACAGACGTTTAATGGAATTCAGAGCGATGGTGTTCCAACTGCTACAGACGACCGTTGTTTGTTTTGTATACAGAGGATGATTGTTATTAGAATACCGAGTGGCACAAGGATACATCCCCCGATGATGATGACTATGAGCAACTAATAGATGAAAAGATAAAAAAACGAAAATTGAATCCAACAAATATATACGATCCAATAATACTATCGTGAGTAAACAATTATATACGAGTATAAGCGAAGACAACATGAACGATTGCGAACCGCTCGAAGAAGAGGCCGCGCTCCTCGACGCGTTAAACGGTTACATCTCGTGGGAGGAACGGTGCGACGAACATCTAGAGACACTGAGAGAAGAGTGCCGTATAAAACGCCCGCGACCGTCCACAGGTGTGATAAGATGGCACGTCGCTCGTATCGCGCGACTCGAAAGTCTGCTTGCGGCCCTTCGCAAACAATTCGCGCATGTTGGTGCGGGTGTCGAGAGTGCGGGACTCGCATGGATCGAAGTCGAGACGGCGTTTACAAATCGTTTGGTGACCGGCATCGTGGTGAACAAGTCGTTCATCGAGCCCCGTCGATTTCTCGAAGCCGCTAGAGACACGGTGCTCGCGCGCGTTCATTAAGCGATCGCGCGGCACGCTAGTGTGAAAGTGAACATGGTGTTCAACGGGAAGTTTGTCGTGGGTGAAAAAACGAGTGTAAAATCGTTCAATACGCGCAATTGCGCGTTGTATCACTCGTCGGATCTG
>NW_018022325.1:18037-20130 GCF_002006095.1 Pseudomyrmex gracilis
GAAATTGTGAGATGATGAACTCATTAATCAATGTTGCGTATATTGTTCGTTTATTGCAACACGTACATAGATGTCTACACTACTTCTACACAAGCGATAAGCTAGCGGTACACACCACGGATTGTGAACAATTGAACAACAGCGCAATCGTTCTTCCCGCTGAGGGAAAGAACTGTTTGACATTTGAGAATTACAACAACAAGGAACGAGTGCCAATGGTGGTGTACGCCGACTTGGAGTGCGTACTCGAGAAACAGGACAAAGAGGAGAACGCATCGAGCGCGCACAAGTACCAAAAACACAGCGTGTTCAGCATCGGTTATTACGCGAGCTGCGAGCACATTGACATCGGATACAGATCTCACAGAGGCGAGAACTGTGTGCAGTGCGTTGTAGAACTCCTTGCCGCGATCTGTTTGCAGATTCGTCGGACAACGATCGTCGGCGCGAAAGATCTTCGCGAACGCCCCAGCGACCTCTTTGCCGCTCTTGCTCTTAAGCGGCAACGCCCACGCGTACTTGGTCAACACATCGATGACTGTGAGAATGTAGTTGTGACCTCTGTTCTGACGAACGTAAGGGCGCATCTCGACCACATCGGCCTGCCACAGATCGTCGTAACAGCGCACGACCACACGTTTGCGTGGAAAGTTGCGTCGCGCGGGCGCGTGCAACTCCTCTGCGAGCTCTCTCTTCTCGACTCTCATGTTTGGTTTTGACCCGATGTTATCTGCTTGTTTTTTTTCTCGACCAATTCTTGCACAGTTTGGTAAATGGTGTGCAAATCATAACCCAGACTGTTTGTTTGCAATGAACTCAGATCATATTTTACCTTGTTCAGAGATTCCTGTAATGGTAAAATATATGTTTCCAACACTTTGTTATTCAAGCCAGCGTTTTGCGTACGAATGAATTCCTGAACATGAGTCGGAACGTCGCGCAACAACTCGTTCACATTCGTTTGCAAAGATTCAATCTGCTTTTTCAGATCTGTGTGTGTATTTTTCAGCTTATCTAATTGATCGTTTTTTTGCAGATGCTTAACGGTCTCTTCCAATGTTTGTTGTAATTGAATGAAGTCGTTTTTCAAGGTTTTGACTTGTTGCGGATCTGCACCCCGCGGCCTCTTCTCCAGTTTATTCAATCGATCGTACGCGTTTGTTCGCAGATGCTCAATGTCCTTGCTCAGTGATTTGCTCGAGTGCGCCGCTTGTACTGTATATTCCTCAAACATTTGTCGACTGATAAACTGTTTCACGTAGATGCGACCTGCAGCGTCTTACGCTCGTGTGAGAGCGACGTCTACGTAGAACTTGGTCGCGGCGTCGGAATCGTTTCGTAGTTTCTTCAAACAAGTTATCGCGCGCTCCTTCGCATCGTACTCGGCTGATAACGCGGACAAACAGAAAGCGTAATTGCGTACGTAATTGCGCAAAATAGCTAGTCGAAAGCGTTTTTTGTCATTGTAATCGTAACCGCGCCTTTGCAACGTCAAACCGAACTTGTTGACGCTCATCGCGCGCAAACGGAACTGTCGACGTTTCTCGAGCAACGGTTCAATTTATATTCACTCCCGCCTCGCGAAGCTCCTCGATGATGGACAAAAACTCGTTGTCATGCGAGTCGTTTCCCGCGCGACGAGACGCCTCCAACAATCTCAAACAATCCACGAGTTTGTTGGAATCGTCCCAGTGTACGTAATCTATTGCGTTGTTGGTCAATTTCATGGCGATCGGATGCAATCCCTCACCCGTCGTTTGGTGAACGTTGAAGAACAACGGTGCGATAATATTTTTGTACTTGTAACCTTTGCTGCTCTTTACAGGCGCTATGGGACGATGATCCCGTCTGTGAGCGTTAGTTGTCAGCAACAAATCGCGATACACGCGTTTGTCGCTCTCGGTATACGCGGTGCTGTCGGGCTGCTTCATGAATATCAATTTGTACAGACCCGGTGTGCCCGCGTATCAAACGTTGTCCACGATGATGGAGTCGTCGGAACCGACGTCGAAGCGTTTGCTGCCGAGCATCGTACCCTCCTCGCCAAAGTACACGCCGAATGTTGTGTCAATGGTCTTCGATCTGTCGGTGCT
>NW_018022325.1:21700-23500 GCF_002006095.1 Pseudomyrmex gracilis
AACACGAACACGGAATTGGGCAAAGCCTCGTTCGTCGGCACAACTTCGCAGTTGTTCGCGAACGTGAAGTAACCTATTTCATCCATTGATCCCAACAATTGCTCCAGATAGCGATATTTTGGTTGATGCAGAGACTTCGAATACACGTAAATGTTCTTGAATCAAACACCGTGCGGACTCTCCAACCAACGTATCAGAACGTTCGTCTTGCCGCAGTTGGACGGCCCGCAAACGATCGCGCGTATCGCGTTCGGCAGAAGAGGACCGTGCCTCTTTTTGCTTCGCGCGTTTTTCTCCCCCTCGTTTGATCGTCGCGTTCGTTCTTCGACATTCGACACCCGTATCGCAAACGGTTGTTTAACGAAACGCATGTCGCCGTCCGTTTCGCGCTTGCGCAGCGCGTCGGCGCGATTCCAAAATTGTTTTGTAAAAAAAACAACAAAAAAACAGTTGTTGAATCGCCAATTGCTCAGTCGTTGCGACAAGCGTAGCGCAAGCGGTCGCGAGCGAACTGAACAAACGTTCGAACGCGATTGGTCGTCGAAACCGCGTCGGATGCGTTTCGCGAACGGCGCAGGTCTGTTGAACAGCGCTATAAACGCTTTGCCGTTTGAATTGCACATACCGGGCTATCAATTTTGCGGACCCGGCAAAAAGCTCGCCAAACGGTTGGCGCGGAACGATCGCGGAATAAATCCGTTGGACGCCGCGTGTCGCGAGCACGACATCACCTACTCGCGCAATTCCGAACTCGCCGCGCGTCACGACGCCGACCGGTTGCTCGCTAAAAAAGCGCGCAAATGCATAACAGCCGCCAACTCTACTCTGGGAGAAAAAGTTGCCGCAACGGCTGTTTGGGCGGCCATGAAGGTCAAAACGAAGCTCGGCGCGGGCTCGAAGAGACACAAGACAGGTAAAAGGAAAAGACATGCGAAAAAGAAAAAGAGAATTCTACCGGTTGCTAAACGCAGCGGCTTGTTGCCCCTATTGCCTGTGCTGGGAGCCATCGGATCGTTGATCGGTGGTGCGGCTGGTGTAGCAAAAGCCGTTGGCGATCGAAAGGCCGCTGCGCGCCAATTGGAGGAACTGCAACGACACAATCACGCGTTGAAAGGTCGCGGATTGTATCTCGAACCTTACAAGCGCAACGCATTCGGAAGAGGTCTTCGCGGTAAAAAAAAAAAAAAAACTACGCGGAAGCAAGCGATAGATGTCGCTTTACCATCCGGTGTTACCACGAATGTGCAACTCGACGCGCTTGCCCGACGACTTCGCATACCGTTCTTTAGGGGTATATTTATGCGCAACGCCTTACCCGCGCGCGTACGCGCGAACGAGAGCGGCATTGTCACTCTCGACAACGCTATCGGACCGGGCACGCATTGGGTCGCCTACGCCAAGAAAGGACGCAACGCGGTGTACTTTGACGGATTCGGCAACTTGCGTCCGCCGCGAGAACTCGAGCGCTATCTAGGAAGCAACGTGGCGATCGCGTACAATCGTCATCAGTATCAAACGTACGATCAGAACGTTTGCGGTCAGTTGTGTCTGCGATTTCTGAGAGATCTCGAGTGGTGAGCAATCGTTCTCGCGCGCTCTCAACAATGTCGATCACGCTCACATTAACCGGTAACAGCAGCGTTCTCGCGGTGAGTTACTATCCACCTATCAATCTGAGCGACGGAGTTCACAAACTCCGTCTTACAAACTTCGAATCTTACAACACGATACCGAACGTTGACTCGACGAACAACAAGTTCTACTTCGACGATAACGACGAAACGATAACGATTCCCGGGG
>NW_018022325.1:24015-29178 GCF_002006095.1 Pseudomyrmex gracilis
GAATCGTACGGTGTCGAATAATTTGGTGTCGAATAAATCTGTGTCGAATCGAGCGGTGTCGAATCGTACTGTGGTCAATAGAGTATCACCCCGATTCCCGTGGGTTCGTACGAAGTGCGCGCCCTCGCTCGTTTTCTGAACACCGCTGTGCTTTGCAGACGTCGGGAACCAAAGGCGAGCGTTAACAAGAAAAACGATGACAACGATGACGACGACAACAACGATGACGGCTACGATATGTTTGATGACGACGACGGCAACGACGATNATAACGATGTGGGTGACAAGAGCGCGTTGACACTTCGCGCCAACGAAAACACCATGCGAAGCGAGATCAAGTGCGCTTATCGAGTCAACTTTTCAAAACCAAACAACATTGACTCGCTGCTCGGTTTCTCGTCGTCGCGCATTCTACAACCCTGTCACCAGGGCCCCAGGAGGGACCACAGGTAGAGGAACCAAGGACATCCGAGCAAGAAGGGAGACCTCAAGCAGTGGGACCGCAGGAGGAGCCAACGGTGGAGGCGAGATTGGCAGAAATCCTGGGGAAAGCCGCGGAGGACGGCGTAGAGAGTGAAAAGACAGTAGCGCAAGTGCAAGCGTAGAGTTTGTTTTGGTTGTTAGAACAGTTAAGGCATTTGAAGTACGTAAAGGACTCAAGTGTAAGGAGTTAGTTTTAAGAGTGCGTGTTATGTTTATTATCAAGACAAAGAAGGCGTGAGGCCTACAAAAAGTTTAATTTTCGTTAGTGTTTAATTTTAAGAGAAAGTTTTGTGTCAAAATTAAAGGCCGGTAGACGCAAAGGCCAGTGGTGTAGTTTGTTTACCTTAATGTTTAAGTTTTATTTTTGTGAAACAGAGGTTGATTGTAAGAAAAGTTTTTGTTTTAGTTGTAAAAGTTAGTTAACCCGGAGGCCAGTAAAGCGTTTGATTTATCTTAAGGTTCGTTGTGCGTTAATTTTAAGTTTTTACTAGTAGTAAGGTTAGAAGGTAAAAATGGGTAAGAATGATTCCCCCCCCCACTCAAATATACACACACAAACACTGACAGAGGTAAACAAAGAGAAACAATTCATACAACATGCACACACGCACACACACTAAGAACAAATACACACGTCATTCGAACCACACACGTTTACCAACTACACACAAACAATTACAGATCTTAAGAGTGACGTTTAACAAATACATAAATTACATCCATAATGGACAATACTAATACTAAACACACACACATCAAACATAAATCCTCACACACACACTCAATCACGTTAATACACACAAAAGTACGAGTACACATACATACTGCTCTTAAGAGCTGAAACACATCACACAACATACAGGAACTCACACAGACTACACACATAAATCTATGTCAGTTAAGACATATATTTAGACCCACGTACTCACATACACGCACACAAGCAAATTTTCAAATACATATCATTAGGGACCCAAACATACATCATTCATACACTACATTCATACAAGTTCACACACACACACAGTCAACCCTTAATAAACACTTTCACACAAAGTACAAGTTTAAGACTTCATACTCACAAACATGAACAATCATCACACACACATCACCGAAACACAAAAATCCTTTCTTAAGGAGGACAAATAAAAACCCGGAGTGGGGAGAGCGCAGGCGCAAGACACGGTGAGACCTGCGAGAAAGTAAGTTGGAAACAAGCGCTCGCGACGTGCGGATGTAGCAGCGTTTCGCGATCGATTAAAAAGCTTGTAAAACTCAATTAAAGATATTCCGAGAAAGTTAAGATCAAGCGCTCGCGACGTGCGGATGTAGCAGCGTTACGCGAACAATTAAAAGCTTGTAAAACTCGATAAAAGATATTCCGAAATAAACAACCTTGTGGAATATAAATAGTTAGTTAGAAACGAGCGCTATGTAATTATGTGTCGAGCGATAGTGGTATAAAGTGTTGTTACCTGAAAAGAAATATATATATGTATATTCATTATATTAAAACTAAGTGTTATTCAATTAATACATACCTGAAACATCCGTATTCCTTTCGGTGAATCCTGAATCCAAGTTGAAGTCCTGGATGTCCTGCGGGAAGACCGTTGATCCGTACGAGACAGCATCGGGACCTGAAACAAAAGAAATAAGGATTAATCCTTGTCCGTTGGAGGATAAACGGACTGGCGACTGTGATTACTGTGAGTACACAGCAAATTTTCCACCTAACCCCGGTCACAACCCAACCGGTGGTACGCGTCAGACGAACCGGTAAACATTATGAATGTGAACGTAATTCGCGTGGAATGCAACATCACCGCGGGAGCGTACAGCAACGAGCAACTCGTGCACACAATACACGAATTCGCTCCGAACGTACCACTGGGATATAAACTGTCGAAAACGCCGCGCCAACTCATTTACCTCCCGGTCTTCGTAAGGAACGTTACAGACATTACGGTGCGCATAGTGGATCAGAACGGTCGATTGATCGATTTTCGCGGCAAAACGATATCGGTGCGCTTGCACGTACGGAAGATACGCGAGTAAAAAAACAACGTCGACGGCTGCGCAGTAAGGGGGAATAAACAAAAGATTATGCTCGTCGTGACCGCGTCGAGAAAACGAAACACAACGCAACGAGATTGTTCCACCGTTTTGAATCGTTCGACGTTGACTGCGCGAAACGCAACGTTTTTGCGTCCGTTGGGTTACGCAGTAGACACAAGTGACAACAACAACAACATCAACGATGAACGACGTACTCAACGTCGGTGGTGAACCTGTCTTCGACGATCGTATCGTCAAGATCGAGACTTACACGTACAATCCATACGCCAATACATCGTTTAGTCACAGCAATGAGATACGCATACTCATTCAACAACAAGATGTTTACACTTTGTCGTCCGACAGTTACTTATACGTCGAAGGAAAGTTCAGTCTGCAAATCACCGCTGGAGCGGTGGAAGGAAGCGGCGCGGTTGCCACCGCCGCCGCGTTGACGAACAATTGCATGGCTTTTATGTTCGATAAGATCAGATACGAGCTCAATGGTGTGGAAATCGATCGAAATCGCAACCCTGGTGTAACGAGCACGTTAAAGAACTACGTGTCTCTAACCAGCGAAACGGGGAACGTTCTGCGACATGCCGGATGAAACCTATCCACCACCAATAAAGGTGCTGGTGAGTTCAATTTTTGTGTACCTCTCCGCACATTGCTGGGACTATAAACGCGTTGTGATCAACGCGAGACACGAACTCGTTCTGATACGATCGCGCAACGCCAACAATAGCGTCGTTGCTTCGGCTAACAGCGGACCAACGGTGGAATTGCACAAGGTGAAGTGGCGAATGCCGCACGTTGTGTTAAACGATGTGAACAAATTGAAGCTGTTGCGCACTTTGGAAAGCGGTCAATATTTGACCATGGGTTTTCGCTCGTGGGATCTNTATGAGTATCCGCTGTTACAGAGCACAACATCTCATTTGTGGGGTGTAAAAGCGGCGACACAGTTGGAAAAACCACGTTACATCATTTTTGCGTTGCAGACCGGTCGAAAGAATGTTGTCAGCCGAGATTGCTCGCGATTCGATCATTGCAACTTATCCAATGTAAAGTTGTTCCTAAATTCGGATTTCTATCTCTACGACGATTTGAATCTAGATTTTGGTAAGGAACAATACGCCATTTTGTATGACAAGTACATCAAATTCAGACGATTCTACTACGGATGCGACAAGAACGAGGCGCTTCTAACGTTGGACAAGTTCATCTATTGCGGACCGCTCGTAGTCATCGACTGTTCGCGCCAAAACGAAACAGTCAAAAGCGTCACCGTTGACGTTTGCATTGAATTTAACTGCAAAGAAAATGTACCCACCGATACAACCGCGTACTGTCTGATCATACACGATNGCATCGTCGAATACAACCCGCTGACCAGCGTCGTGCGACGTATCGTTTAGAGCAGGCGTCAGTCGCGTTCGTACGGTCAACGATGTCGCACGCTTTGTCAACGTCGACGACTACAATGTCCACCATGCTGCGTTCCTCAGCGGACATACTTATATTTGTGGATCTTCAAGATTTTATGATTGGGGATAACAACTTTATAACTAAGGAAGCGGCGATACTTCGGAACGGACGCGAGCTGATTCACCATGTGTTTCAAGAACCTATGTCGTGGAACCTGTTAACAAAAGCCGAGCAGACGCGAGCGTGCTGGCTCACGGTCANCCATCACAGCCTGCACTGGACCGATGGAACGGTGGAATATCAGCGCTTGAANCNGATGCTTCGAAACGCTCTGTCATGTGTATCGAACAACGGGTCTACACTGGTGTATGTAAAAGGTGTCGAGAAGAAGCAGTGGTTGACAAAGATCGTCGGCGACGTCGTCAACGATTGTGACATCGTCATCGAAACCATCGACATCGACTACGAGGACATCGACAGTCTGCGAAATCTCGACGATTCGCGAGTTTTCAACTGCGGAAACCACTCGAGAAATTGCGCTATAGAGAACGTGTGTAAACTATACGCGTGGTGGTCAACACGGAACGATACGTTGAGCGACCTGTAGCTTTGTATTGTTTCTTAACTATACTCTCTCTATATATTCTTAACTATATTACTTTATATATATTCATTCTTTGAATTAAAAAATGTTGTTATGTATAGTGCTCTATATATTCATTCTTTAAATTAAAAATAATACATATTTTATTATATATTGTCCATTTATATGTCGCTATATGTGTATAAATAAAGACATGTATTTACATATATTGTAGTGTGTGGTTTGGTCATTTTTCTATACAATTATTTGTTCTTATGATTTATAATTAATTTATGTTTAGGGAAGTATAAACACATATGCTCTGACGTGTCTCTCTCTTTTACTTTTGTTTATTCACAATTTATTGTTTTTACATTAAATGACTATCTAGTATATATATATTTTTTGTGTTTTTGTACATATTTATTTTTTAGTATTCGGCTGCATTGTCATCCTCTGTGATTTGTTGTTGTATGTATTTTCCGTCCAGAACAATGGCCTCGGAGTTATACGTCATTGCTGTAACGTCTTCGCTACACGTATGTATTTGGTGGTGTATGTTCAATCTATAATAACATAACACATAATAAATAACTAGATTGTATATA
>NW_018022326.1:0-23646 GCF_002006095.1 Pseudomyrmex gracilis
CTCTCCGGGAGTGGTCCATATATGGACCAGCACTCCGAGTGGCGACTTGTCATAAGAAGTTCATTTATTTAAGTCATGAAATTCAGCTAAAATGCGAGGTCAATTTTAAAGGAAAAATCCCCGGAGCGAAAAGGTTAAAGAACAATAGTATCAACATCCCACATAGCACGTAATATTACTGCATTACAGTAATAAAATGACCGCCGAAATGCATCGCAGTAATATTATGGTGATATATAAAAAAAAAACGCTTTATAGAAACAAAATTAATTCGAAATTTTACTTGAATTAATTTTTGGAGATTTGATTCAGTTTGTCAATCAACTGATTAACTTGATGAAAGATACCGGGCCTGGAAAAAATCCTAAAGTGATGATGGGATTTGAACTCGAGACCTCCATATTCGCAGCCCTTGCACTCAGTCCGCTAGACCACTTGTTCCTTACTATAATGTAATTATTTTTGGCTCTTATGACCGAAGATTTCATATGTTTGTAATTATTTTTCTTTACTTATTCTCAAACTATTCTACACATTTCATTTATTATTTAATAATAAAAAATATTTAATAATAATTGTTCTTATTATAAAATTTAAATTACTACAATAAACTTTAGTTATCATTGAATATATATTTATTAATATGTTATTTTTAATCGCAAATAAATTTAATATATAAAAGATTATCAGTTTACCAAAGTGTACGTGGCTACTTATCTATAAATAAATGGCTATACTTATCTATAAATAATGTATTTAAAGATATAATATTATTCAAAAAAACAAATGTTATTAATAAACATATTATCACCTTGACGCCGGGGACCGCATATATGCGTGATTCAGATCTTTACTAGGCGCCAGGAAACGCATATGCGTCATTTAGATTTTTCTCAAAAATAAGTAGATAAAACGCTATAAATTTCAATTTCTCTTCAGAAACGTTACAACAGATGTTTTACGAGTTAGAATAACTGAATATGTTTTAATTTTCTTGTTTTATTTTGTAATAATAATATCCACATTGAAACCTTGTATATGTTAAAGCGATAAGATACGACTTCAACGCCCTGCTCTGCTGTCGATACTTGAACTGTGATTATGTAAGAGCAAAATAAGATAAGAATTCGACGCTTTGCCACATACAATGTTATGTATGTTTGTGCTAGAGCAATAAATAAGTACACCTTTCAGTCTTCTCTAGGTTTTCATAACTCGTATATGTTTCTCCAGGGCTGTGTTCCAAAATTCTACTCCGTCAACTCTAAAGAACCTAGGATAGTGTAAAGAGATAGGGTAAAGAGTAAACCAGAGTAAGTTACAAAATCGAACGGTTTTGGAACGCAAAATAGTAAGAGTCAGGGCCTGAGTACAATAGAGAAAATATTAGGAATAAGAATTAGAAATAGAAGTTAAATATACTATACATTGACAAAAAATAAAATATAACATATAAATATAAGAAATATGTCATGGCTGCATGATATACAGCCTATATTTATATACATTTGTTATATTTTTTTTGCGTTGTACATTACATTTAACCTCTGTTTTTAATTCTTATGCCTAATATTTTCTCTATTACGTTCAGATTCTCACAAAATGGAATTTTAATATTTTCAAGCAGTAGAGTTACAGCTATCATTTGATAAATCGCGTGCAAATGACGAAATTCATTCACTAACGTAGTGCGAGTGACCAAATTCATTTACTAACTATTAAAAATAGCGCGCTTTTCTTGGGTTTACTTTTCCAACTCAACTCGAAAGCAGGGTTTATAGAGTTGACTCCGGGTATACTCAACCCTCACTTTTAGAACAAATAGGCTCCGCCCATATAGTTGCTTACTTCGCGTTTTGGAACGGCGTAGAGTCACCTCAGCTATTCAGAATGGAATTTTGGAACGCAACCCAGGAAAGTTTCTCACTTCTTAACAGTTTTCGCAAAGAAAAATTTGAATTTCTATTTTTATAGATTGTTTTCTAGCATATATACATATATATATATTTAGATATATATATACAGGGTGTCCCAGAATTGCCGTACAATCTCTCGTAGGCAGGTAGAAGGAGTAAAACTGAGTCGAAAAGTCCTGAACCATTTTTTTCTATTATTTATAATAAAGGAGTAATTATTGAGTAAATCAGGCCAATCAGCGCAGACCTTTAGCCAGACGCACGTCAGTGAGCCGCGCGCCTCGTGTTTGAGCGCTCACTGACGTGCGTATGGCTAAAGGTCTGCGCTGATTAGCCTGATTTACTCAATAATTACTCCTTTATTATAAATAATAGAAAAAAATGGTTCAGGACTTTTCACCTCAGTTTTATTCCTTCTACCTGCCTACGAGAGATGTTAAACCAATTCTGGGACACCCTGTATATACACAAATACTAACTTTGATAATATTAAATTTCGCGCAAGTGCGTTTGTCATATGTTTTACTTTATAAATAAAAAAGTTAAAAATTTCTAATAATTGCAAGTTAAAAAGTATCAATTCTTATGCAAAAAAGTAATCTCTCTTTTTCTTCAATATTTCATTGAAAAATATTAAGTGGTTCAAAAGTTATAACAGTTTTTCTAAAATATCGCAATTGCCCGAAATTCCACGAATTTTCCCCGGTTCCGCGTAAAGTCTGCTCCAAAAGGGCCTGGTGTTAAGGTGTTATTATAATTAACGGTTGAATTTAACTCAAGGTTGTTGTTAGAACTTCATTTTATCGTTTTATTGATGTCATAGTGAAATTCAATATATATAATTTGATATATGACGTCAACGCGACATCTAAATGACGTCATATCGGCGACGTCAACTTTTGGTATTGTAAATGACGTCAAAATAACGTACCATTTATGTTACTTAACGTCGTAGTTATCAAAATCACTTCATAATCACGTTATTATCACGTGAGCTTGCTTGCTGGAGAGTATACTTAAATCCGCGAGTTCGTAGAAATCGCCGGAATGTTGCGCTATAAAATCTAAATAATAACTATGAAGATAGCAGAGAAGCTTTTTGACGGAAAGACATCTCCTGCGTGTTCACTGCTTTCTTGTGCAATTTTCGTCTTCTTTCTGGGTTGAGTTACGCCTTTCGAGCGTTTTCCCTCACCCTTTCAGGGTGTAGCTACCCCGGGAGTGAATTTTCATTAAACTTTTCGGTGTTTGAGCGTGTGAGGCAATTAAAGTGTCCTTGCCTACCCTCTCGCGGGACTCGCGGCCGGATGGCGGGCTTTCGCCCTCTCCGGCTTATGAAGAAATTGGAAACGATTTACAATTATTTCTTGTAAGCCCTTCGACTCCGGACTCGAGGTCTGACGCCGTTGAGTCAAGAATGGATGTCGATGGCTCGATTAAGACTTGTAAGAGACCACATCCGACTACAGATGAAGGAGGATCTTCTAAAACCTTCCCTGAACGCAAACTTCCCGCTTCGATGAGCAAAAAGAACACAAGGAAAGAGCTTCGCCCCAAAAGGCCCTCGCTGTCACATACAAATGCCGCTACGTCGCCGAAAGTAAGAGAAACTGACGTCTTGTCACCGCTGCCTACGGATTCCTCGCCTGGTGAGAAGTACGGTAAGAGTAAGCGACATAAATCCTCCCAGTCTCCTGTAAGTAAAACTATCGCTTTTGACAAGGAGGCTCAGCAAAAATATGGTGCTTTTACTCAAGCCCCGTATGTGATTCACTTCCGAGTTCCGACGGCTCCGGGGATGAGATTCCGGTCAATGCCACTGATCTCAGTCTCCAAGAAACTATCTACATCTAACTTGAAATTTTTGAGCATCCATAGATAGATACTCTCGTAATACATGGAAAGTGGTTTTCCCGTCGAAGGTGGCTGCTAACAACGCCCTTGTCAACAAGTATGTGAAGAAAGCGGGAATGTCAGCATACATCCCTGGCTACAAGCTCAGTAGAAAAGTGATTGTGAGGGAGATTCTTCTTGACATGTCCTTGGAGGAGGTTAAACAGGCATTGAGGACAAGAACAGCAATATTATAGTTCTCAAAATCTTTCATCTTAAACGCCGTGACAGATCATCAAAGAAATGGTTAGAGTCAGAAACTATTTGCTTGGAACTGGCAGGTGAAGTATTGCCAGAGTCACTCATCATCTTAAAACCGGTAAACCCAGTCCAATCCTATGTTCCTGCAGTCCGGATGTGCTTCAATTGTAACCATTTTGGCCATATCAGCAAGTACTGCGAAGAAAATACTAAGTGCCTGATTTGCGGTGGAGCTATCCGGAATTCAAAGGATACTCCTTGCACGGCTTCAGCTTCCTGCGTAAATTGCACGGGTGCTCACAGCTCGCTCGACCGCTCGTGCTCTATCTACAAACGCCATGCCGAATTGGCTCGAGTGATGGCATATGATAATCTTCCTTATTTTGAGGCCAAACGGCTGGTGATCAACGCAAAGAGAGGGGCGGGTCCTGCGCCGGATAAGACGCTGAGAAACTTTCCCCCCTCCCTTCCCGAGAGGAAGTCTCAATGGTCAACTCGCCTGTGGCGTCTACTTCGAACGGATCATCAACGTGGAGATGGCCGCCCGCGGCTAATTTTTGTGGTGAGGAGGTTAAAGCTCGTGTGCGCCAGCTGGTCGACAAAATTATGCGTATAAATTATGGACGATATAGACACATTACTTCAGCAAATTGGTAATACCATAAACTTTTTTTTACATTTTAAGGTTTCTAAAAATAAACCAATCCATAATGAATAAGTCTAAATCTCGTTGCGATCCTTTTGATTTCATCCACTGGAACGCAAAGTCGATATTACCACGCTTTACCGAACTTGCTCGTCATTGCATGTTTTACAATTTTATTTTTGTTTCAGAGACGTGGCTCACTCCAGCCAATTCATTTATTGTAAAGGGATTCGACGCGGTGCGGAGGGACCGCATTGGGCGTCCGGGAGGAGGATTAATGATCCTGATCAATCACTCCATTAAATATCGACGGATAGCGAACGTATATGACTGTGCGGGTAAGTTGGAGGTGTGTGCCGTGGAGATTTTCGTGCGGGGGGAATCCCTGGTCCTGGTAGCGTGTTATCGCCCCCCGAACGCGGGCGTTGTGTCGGTAGGTAGTTGGCTCTAGTTTTTCGGTCAGTTTGGCGATAGTAAGGTTATATTTAGAGGTGACTTCAACTCTCACCATGTGGGATGGGGTTCGCGGGCTACCTGCCTCTCCGGGGCTGCCATCTGGGATGCGGTGGAGGACTCCAATCTTCTATTGCTTAACGACAGGTCTCCGACTTACATCAGCGACTCTTATCGATCTTCATCTGCGCTTGACCATCGCTAGCAGTTCGCTTGCCCTACGTCTTTCTTGAGGAGTGGTTGTGGACTCTTGGGGAAGCGATCACTTCCCGGTAGTGGTTTGTTCTAGCTTACGTCCCGATACCTCTCTGCCGGTTCGGCGGACCACTAGGCTCCACTCAACTCGCACGGACTGGCCTACTTTTCACCGGGCCGTAAACGATAGGTTGAGGGATCTTCCTTGCTCGTTTCCTGAGACTGAAGTGGAGGTGATGTACAGGGTGTTGCATTTACATACAGGTCATTACGACGGATTGCCTACTGTTCCCCTGGCAGGCGCGCACGTTCGAGCGGCACTTCAGGTCTTACTGATATGGTTAGGTTTTCTAATGAAATATTTGAACAAAATACTCAAAACTATAAATATGAAAAAAACAACATGATCAATATAAGCTGATTAATTAACAATGATAAGTGTGTAAAAATGAATAAAAGAAACTTTCTTTCCCAGAATTTTGTAATATTTTTGTTTAGCGTTGAAATCTTTTTGACAGAAATTACAGATTTCAAAGAGATAATATTTAATTATATATGTTTTAACAAAGTCTTAGAAAATAGGCAAAAATATTATTGTTAACATTTTAAATTCTTTGATTTGACATGTTTTTCCCTATAATAACAAAATAAAAAAAATATCAAAACTAATGTTATTTTCTTAATTTAAAATGTTAAATAAAACTCTATGGATCTTTACAAGATGTTTTGCAACGTTTAAACCAATAAAAAATTGCACCAAATGTAAGTGTCTAGAGTTTACCGAATTAGAGTTAATTTAATTAATTACTTATTATTAAACACATTATAATAAACACTTATATAAATATAATTAAAAATTTCTTAAATTAAATTTCTTCTTCTACTTGGTGTAGTATATGTTAACAATAATATTTTTGTCTACTTTCTAAGACTTTGTTAAAACATATATAATTAAATATTATCTATTTGAAACCTGTAATTTCTGTCGAAAAGATTTCAACACTAAACAAAAATATTATAAAATTCTGGGAAAGAAAGTTTCTTTTATTCATTTTTACACACTTATCATTATTAATTAATCAGCTTATATTGATTATGGTGTTTTTTTCATATTTAAAGTTTTGAGTATTTTGTTAAAATATTTCATTGGAAACCTAACCATATCAGTAAGACCTGAAGTGGCTTGGACGTGCGCGCCTGCCAGTGAAACAGTAGGCAATCCGTCGTAATGACCTGTATGTAAATCCAACACCTTGTACAATACCTTTGTGGCACTGGTGGTAGACTCCCTCGAGGCTGCGACTCCGAGGGCAGTCCGCTCTCCAGCGAACAAACCCCAGATCGTCTGTCCTCCGTGCCTGTGGTGGTCCGCAGAGTGTGAGAAGTTCATTCGCCTCCGTAAGGCAGCTCTCGCCAGGTTTAAGTTTACTGGTCTTCATGAGGACTTCGTGTCATATAAACGTCAGGTTGCGTCTACTAGAAAATTTCGTCGTGTTAAGCAGGAAAGCTTTCGAAAGTTTTGCGCTGGTTTGCGCAAAGATACCAACTCTACCTATGTCTGGAATGTTGTGAAACGCTTCGGCTCCCGGTGGAACAGAACAGGGTTGGACAAGGCTTATTCTGAGGAGAAGGTGGGTAGAGTCCGCTCCCAGGTTGACTCGTTGTGCCTTCTCTGAGTGCCGGTTTCTCCGACATCTTTCACGTATGAGTGTCTTGATTCTTTTCTGGATTAGCCGTTCTCTTTGGAGGAGTTCGATGCAGCCCTAGAGAGCGTTAACATTAGCTCTAGCCCGGGCTTAGATAACGTGGATTACTTGGTGATACGCAAGTTGCCGGCGTTAGGCCGGCTTTTCCTGTTGAATTTGTATAATGCTGTGTTTAGCTCGGGTTGCTTCCCGTTGGCCTGGCGTCGCTACTTGGTCTTTTTTATACCAAAGTCGAGCGGGCCGAAACTCCGACCCATTTCTCTGGCTTCGTGCCTCTGTAAGACATTTGAGAGAATGGTTGTTAATCGCCTTAACTGGTGGCTCGAGTATCATAGGAAACTACCCAATTCACAGTTCGGCTTTCGTAAACAGCGCTCGTGTATTGATAACTTGACTATCCTGTATAGTGAGATAATGAAAAGCTTTCAAGAGGATACGGCCGTCTCAGCTGCCTTCCTGGATATCCAGGCGGCCTATGATAACGTTCTTCCGGACGTTCTGATTGAGAAGGTGATCGCTCTTGGGATTCCTCCTTGTACGGCCCGGTTCATTTTTAATCTGACGTCTGAACGTCAGGTTACGTGTAGATTTGGAGATCTTGAGGAGATACGTTGGATTTATAAAGGTCTCCCTCAGGGAAGTGTTCTCAGTCCGTTGCTCTATACGATTTATGTTGCCCAGTTGGGCCGGACATGCTCGCCCGGGTGTAAGGTGCTTTAGTATCCTGATGACGTTTGCGTGTACGCCTCAAACGGAGATGTTAGGGACGGACTTCGTGATCTGGAGGAGTCGGTAAACAATGTGGTGTCTGCCCTTGGCTTGGACCTGTCTGCCACGAAGACACAGCTGTGTGTGTTTATTTGTGGGAACCGGAGAGCGTTGGAGATTGCTCGGGGAGGTGGACGTGTGGAGAGCCATCAGGTTTGGGGAATAATGGTGATGGGGGTTAAAGTTACCTCGGTACCAGAGGTCCGTTTCTTGGGCATGACCTTTCGATCTAACCTAGAGTGGGGAAACCATGTTCTGCAGTTGGAACGAAGGTGTGCCAGTTCTATGCGCACTCTCAAGTGTTTGGGTAGGACATGGTGGGGTAGTAATTCCCGCCTCTTGCTCCGCCTTTACGGAGCACTGGTGCGGTCGAGAATTGAGTACGGCGGTTTTCTGCTTCATGGCCTCTCCAAGGGGGTGGGCAACCGTTTGGATAAGTTGCAGCGACGGGCGCTACGAGTCGTGATGGGCTATAGGACCTCTACTCCGGTGAATGTGTTGTTGACAGAGGCTCGGGAGCCTACACTCTTTCTACGTTTTCGCTTTCTGTGTTGTAACTATCTCTCTAGGGTGGCCACGGTGAACGACCACCCGGTGTGGAGCTTGCTAGAGGAGGTTCAAGCTCTTTTGCTGGCGTCACCGAACAGAAATCAGGTCGGCTCGCTTCTTCTTCTGGAGGCTTTTTGGTTGGTTTGCCGGTGGTCCAACTCGTTGTTCTCGTCTGAAGTCCCCGTCTGCTATTCTTTCGGCTTTGCCCCGCTGCTGTCTACTCATGATGTGGACTTGACGACGGGGGCGTCCCTGCGTCAGAGCCTTGACGTGGAGTCGAAATTTCGTCGTCTGTTCCGGGCCGAGTTGGACACTTCCGTGTGCCTCTTTACTGACGGCTCACGGTCGGAGGGATCCCCTTTTTCAGGGTATTCGTTGGTGTCGCTGGACGGCAGGTATATTCGCCGCTTTTGTTCGGTAGGGTTCGTGTCGTCTTTTTGTGTTGAGGCTATGGTCATCGTGGGGGCCCTTTTGTTTGGCGCAGGTGGAGAGCTGGTCGGCGGTTACGATCTTCTCTGACTCTTTGTCAACTCTGTCGGCGGTGCAGGCTCGGTTTTAACCGGGCCGGAGCTCGTATCTCGTTTTCTGGTGAAGTCGTTACTTCTGGATCTGAGGAGTAGGGGAGTTAAGGTCAAGCTGGTGTAGATTCCCGGCCACTGTGGGGTGCGAGGTAACGAGTGGGCAGATTCTCTCGCGAAGGATGCAGTTCGGTGTGGCAGGCCTTCCCAGGTGGAAGTGCCTCTGGATGAGATTAAAACCTTTTGGAAAGCCAACTTGAAGACAGAGTTGTTGTCTTGGTGTCGGAGCAAGACTCCGGCTCGGGGAGTCTACTACTGCAGTAACTTTTTGACAGATTCTCGGAATACCTGGTTTGAGTCGTTAGCTTTACCTCGCAGGGCGGTGACATCTATCAACCGCCTTCGTAGCGGCCACACCTCGTTACGTGCCAGTCTTTTCCGTTTTGACATAGTGGACTCGCCTTTGTGTCGAATCTGCGCTCAGGGGGAGATCCCAATTCACGTGTTTTGGGAGTGTCCCCCGTACGACGAACGACGCAAACTACTGCGCAGCCGGCTGGTGCGAGCGGCTGGTTTTTTTCCGCACCCTGTCGAATTCCTGTTGACATGTTCTCACCAAGACATTGTCGCTGCGGTAAGCAGTTTCCTTTGCTCAATACCACTCTTTATTTAACATGTTTTATATATGCGATTTGTGTGCAATGAGTTTAGTTTTACGATATTATGTTTTAACTAAGTTACTTGTATATCTTTAACTGTTATATTTTATATTTAGATCAATATGTAGACTAAGGTCTTTGCTCCTTTATTTTATTTTTATTTTGTTAAGATTCATGTAATGTTTATTGGCCACTGGTTACACGGGCCAAAGTGAGCTCCGGCCCTCCATATACATACTGTGATGTGTATGTGCATTTAAGTTTCCCGCTACTCTCGATGTGATACTCGTATGTATAAAGGAGGCGCACCCTATACATGCTCCTCCGTGCTAGTGTTTTATACTCTAGTTTAGTTCAACATTGTGTGTACTTCCATTGTAAGCCACATAAGCGCGTCTTGCGGCATGTACCTTATTTCATCAATAAAAAAAAAATAATAATAATAATAACTATGGCACTCTGCACATGTCTGTACACTAGGTGAGATTGTGGTTACGCTTTTGCAGCACTTACTACAACGAATTACCGTGGGACAGGTCCCAATGGTTACCCCGTGGGTTTTAATAGATTTGCAATAATAGCAATAATAGTTACCGGGTTTGAATGCACAGGTTTCGCAATAAATTTGGTTATTTTTTTGAGACTGGTAAGCTGAAACCTTGCGACAACGGTCTAAGGGCGCCGGCACACGAGACGGATAGAGACGGAACGGAACGAAAGCGGAATTATAACGCAATCACAAGTCTTCTATTGTCACCTCTCTATTCTTTTGCTATATTCAACAGATACTCTCAATTTATATGAAAACTGATGAGAAGAATTATGTAGTTTGCAAAATGGATTCAAGCAAAGGAATCGTAAGTAATATAGCGAATTGAATAACTGTAATTAGCAGAAATATTAGTGTGTTATATTAATGTGTAATTTACAGATGTGTTAAAAGATTTTAAAATGTGGCTACTGTGGCTGGATTATCATCGGATCTTGTGGTGACATATTTCAGCATAAATGTTTCCAGAAATACTCAGAAGAAATGCATGCATTACATGTTGATAAGAACCATATTGCAATGATGAGTATGTGCTTATATTTATATAATTTCAGTAAATTTTATGTTATTGTAATAATATTGTATTTTGAAGTTGCAAGAAATTATAACAGAGAAAATGAAGATCCACAAAATGTAAGCGTAATCTTTGTAGAGGATAGTTCAAAATCAATGTCAGACGATAACGATGAGATTCTAGTCGAACTTGTTTCCCAAAGATCCGCAATTTAGAACTACAAATTACCTGTAAGAGAGGACCAAACTAAAGATCAACGCTCTTTGGGTAGAAGTAGCAAATCGATGGGAGGAGGTAATGTTTTAAACATTAATATCGTAAATAAGAGGAGGTAATGTTTTAAACATTAATATCGTAAATATTAATATCGTAAATGAAGAAAGTATGTTTTGAAATATAATACAATACAAGAATTATATTTACAATATAGGTAAAGTGACTCCTGAATGGGCTAAAAGGCGTTGGAGAGATTTACGTGATTCCTATGTAAAAGCAAGAAAGAAAGCAAAAGCTTATGTTCCAAGTGGATCTGACATAGAGACAGCAAAAAAATTGCGATCTAGTTCGTTTAGATTTTTTCAACAAATGCAATTTTTAGAAATAGCTTACACTACAAAACCGTAAGTATATTTATTTATTAATGAATTACCATAATGAAAATTAAACTGAAAAAAAAGCAATTTGTGCATTATAATTTCATTGTATCTATTATTAGGGTATATAATGTAAATCTTTTTATTTTTTAAATATGTTTTTTAATTTTATTTTGCAGCACGATAAGCTCGTTGAATTCGTTACAGATCAGTCCAAATTCAAATACATATTTGGATAGAAGTTTTAGTAGAGCTGCAACAAATACAGATGCATTAACAGTGGCACAAGAGTCAACGCCAAAAGTACTCAGTGGACCATTATCGGTTCCTCTTTCGTCAACTTGTATTGCTTTCAAATTCTTCAGCAATACACTCCCAATTAGCTGCATTTGGTTGAAGAAATACTTTGTCTTTTAAACACTTCCAAATAACAAGGCAAGTCTCGGCGACAATTTTTGAAACAGTATTATGAGCTATACGGAAACTATAAGATATGGAGATCATACTGTCTCCGGAAGTTAGATATCGTAATGTAACTTGTAAACGGGTGCGTGCAGGAATCGGTGTTCGAATTGTTGTTTCTTTCGTGATGTATGGTTCAACGGTTGTTAACAATTTTTGGAATGTCTCCAATGACATGCGGAAATAGTTAAAATATTTTTCAACATCGGTATCTTCCATTTCACGAATAAGATTGTCGCTTGCGCCTTGCATTAGTCTTCTTTCCTCTCTGAATATAGGACCCAAAATTGCCGTGTGCGTTTATTTTCTCGTGTTTTTTGTATTAGATACAATAAAATTATTTTTAATATTCGTTTACGAATAACCTGCTTTTGAAATGAAGAGTACGGTTTGTTTTTGCATGAAAGCCACATACGACAAATGTAATATAAAATATTGTCGACTTCCATAACTTGATGTTTAATTACAAACTAATTACAATAAACACAAACTCAATAAACTTTTTTATCAAAAGATTCCGCTTCCGTGATCCGTTCCGCGATGTAAATCCCTACTATCCCATGGAGCGGAAAAATAGCTGCAAAATCAAGTTTCAGCTAATCATAAAATAATTGTATACGAACGTTTACAATTAAATGTCACCAAAAATGCATTTTATTTTTACTATTTCATCGTATCTTATATTTTATGCTATTATATTTACATAATGTCACTTTTTGCCTATAAAATATGGCAAATAACATATAAATATTTATTTTATATCACATCGAATATTCCGCTTCCATCTACATTCCGTCTCGTGGGACATAAGGCAGAAGAAACGACAGAACAAAACAACGGAAGAAACTATAGATCTGTGATTGGTTCCGTTATAATTCCGCTTTCGTTCCGTTCCGTCTCTATCCGTCTCGTGTGCCGGCGCCCTAAGCTATACTTTTGCCAGTGATCGACATTTTGAGAAAGGAAAATAATATTGCCGTTCAAAAGGATTTGCCGAACATGAATACACATTTATTTTATTCTAATGTAAGTACAGGTGGAGCTGGATTTATTGTACAGATGAGTTTGTCTTTATACACGCGGTAATGTGGATCATTAATCGGTAATGTTACGGTGTAATACCAATGCGTGGTATTAATCGGAATGAGTTTCTTCCACCGCTTAATTTCCAGGTTCAGGTTCATCTTCTCATCGCTAATAATTACTGGATAACCGACATCAGCACTGGGCGGCTGGTGCAACGTGCTTTCTACCCACTCTAAACCTCTACGCCACCGTTGCTTCTGCCAGCCCGAACGATTCCCGCGTTTATTCTTCTTTGACATCTACGGTTAAACACTTATTTAGAATACACGTACCGACGCGGCTGTTAACGAGTACACTTAGTTTAATATTCCTGAAATAAAGAATCTTGATTATATCTTGAGTGGATGCGCCGTTCGGGCGCATCCTTTCTCTCGGCAGACAGAGACAAATATAGACGCGGGGGCCTTCCAATATGGCGGCACTCACGCTTGCTTAAGGCCTTTGCACGTAAAAAAGTTTTAGTCGTAACCGTAAGACTGTAGCAGTAAAATTTATTATTCATTCTTAATGCCTTGACTTGCGCATGCGCACTTCCATTTCTTAAACAGAGGTTAGAATACACGCATATATGACACTGTAAATCTTCGAGCCACAAAGAAGTCAAGTCAAGTCATGCGGTACTATTATTTATAACTTTGACTACTGTTTATAACTTTGACTAACATATTTTCACGTGCGACCTTAACTTTAATGAAAAAATATCGCAGTTAGTACAATGGCAAAACTATTTTGATAGTTGTGTAATTTAAATATATATTTTACTTATAAATATATATTTATTTATAAATATATATTTTATTTTACAATTGCAATATGTTAAATATATATATATATACATAAATATCATCTTTAATAGTATAGATGTATTAGGTTAATCAGAAAGAGTCTTTTTGTATTTTCAGTCGTCTTACTTGCATAAAATACAAAAAGATTTTCTGACCAACCTGATATACTACTGTTACGTCCTGTGACTACGGTTTCCTTCTTTACGCAACGCAGAATGGTGAACACTCGGTAGAAACAAATTTTATCTTAAACAAAAACGCGGGAGATGAGACGCGGACTAAACAGAAAACTTCCAGATGGGGAACAGAAGATCGATCTGAGAAAACACGTGACAGTAAAAATCGGGTGAACACAAAGCGAAACGCACCTCAACGAAATAAAATAATAAATCCGGGAAATGAAAAATCCAAGACAAGCTCCGCGGGCAAACAAATGCCGGACATATGTAATAACAATCCACATGTGCCCGGCTAGGCAAAATTAATAAATCTCCTTATCTCCGGAAGGGAAGTTTTCTTAATAAAAGACAGACAGGAACACTCGCGAGACACTAACAAACAATTTCTGCCGGATAAAAATTATCTCCATAGTAACAGCTGCGAAGCGCAAGAGACGTTGTCCCACAGATGGTGTCTACTTTAATGAACTTTTAGCAAATTAAAAGTTATCACCGTTTTTGATAGAAGCGGGCGAGCTTATCAAGCGCTCTGATTGGAAGGCCCCGTGGCTACTAAAAAGCGCATATAAGGTAACGCTCCCGCGAACAGAGTCAGAGAAAAAAACGAACCTCCGTCGCGATCAGAAATAATAAGAAAACCCTGAATACCATTCGCGAGTGCCGTCCAAATTAGTGAAAGTGCAAACTAAGAGTATCAGGCCGACTCATCGGTGAACTGAAGGACCGAACAGGCTTCCCTCAACCAGGAACTCCGGATAAAGAAATCCGCGGAGGGACGTGGAAGAAGTACATCGCAAGTAGTAAGTGCTAAGTTAATTTATCTCCGCGAATAACCAGCCGACAAAAGAATTTGCAGTTGAATCTTTCTCTTTCCAATAAGGATCGTAATAATAATATTTCAACCCGATTTTTTTGATAACATTGTTTGATAAATTTTGGCCGATAATACAATTAAAAATAAAATCAGCTGCGAGTTCATTTAAATGGAAAAGACCTCCTCATTAATTGATTACGAATTTAAGTGGAGAATTGTAACCAAACACTCCGCGCTGCGATTAAAACTCGCCGAACCCAGCGGAATCGAGCCTTACGACAGACAGCCTCCCTTGCAGAGCCAAATAGGCCTACGGAACTCTCTCCAGCCTCCGTACCAAATATACTCAGTCACAACACACCGACACTAACTAACCACACACACTCAGTATCTACGGATTTTAACGTTCCCTCCACCTCACACTCCGACACACCCGCCGTGGGCCACGAAAACGACACCGATTCGTGGTACGAACCCACTTTGTACTCCCCCGTACTTTTCGAGGATGACTTCCAACAACTCTCTGCAAACCTTTCTCCTCCTTCGAGATTCAACTCCTTCCCCTCACCCAGACTCTGATCCGAAAATAGACATAATTTACGAATACTTAGCCTCTCGCCCTTCCTCTCGCAATGCACTTCTTTTCGACTTCGATTCGGAACTCGAGATCGAATTCGAGCACCTAGCTCCTCGTCCTCTCTCCTCTCCTACGTCTGACGAAGATCATCTCGAGCTCATAGAACTCACTGACGGTCCTACCCCTCCTCCCTTTAACCTTCCGCGCTCTCGTTTTCCTTTAGATCCAAACCCAATATTCTATTTTTTGCGTCATGTCCTTTTCTTTCCCCGCTCACGATTCCCGGTACCTCCGGAGCAACACGCTCTAAACCTCAACGCTCTCACACCCGATCAACTCCGCAGAACCGTATCCTCACTTCCTCCCTCCGAAATAATTCCCGTCATCCTTCCGAATGCCCGCTTTTACTATAACCTGTCGCAATTTTCCATATATATTTATTATCCCCCGTCCTTTACAATAACACAACCAACTCCTTAACCCTCTTTTTCCAATTCTGCCACGAGTCGGCACCACACGCGCGCGCGCGAGCGTGCACATACACACACACACATTTTTTCATGACACTATACACTTTGTAAAGCCCACTGGAGGCCCCTGAATACTCACACACAAACACACAACACGTCCTTTCCGTGAGTATAAACAACTCGCTCGACTCGCACACAGTGAGATTTCTGCATCTTTTGTGTCGAGCTATAAAGATAATACGTTCAGCTGTTGCTCATCAACAGAACAACATTCAACATCAAAATCATTATTTTTGAAGCGTCTAAACCAATCTCTGCATGTTGTTTCCGACAGAGCATGGTCGTCGTAAGTCTCAACAAGAATTCTGTGTGCTTCAACTGCAGATTTTTTTGAATAAAATAGTCCAATAAAATTCTCCGCAAATACACTTTTTTGGCACAAAACTCGACATGTTTAACACTATAAAAATAAGTTGTTTACACTTCGGCGAAATGACATACACTGAATTTCAAGCTTGCCTATGGTACTTCCTTATAGATGCGTTACCATCTTAAACTACACGCACGCAGTTCTGGTAACGCCATCTGTTGGAAAACAGCGAGAACTTATTTAAGGTCCCAATATATATATATTCTGAACTTTTGCAGATCATGGATAAAGAAAACTTTTTGCAACTTTTACATATTTACAATTAAGTTATTTGTACACAAGTAAAAGTTATTTGTACACGATAAAAAAGAAAAGAAAATTTAAACGCTGGAGAAATAGAAAGTGGCTTGTGAGACCTATTAACACACGTCGAATATAACAAGGAGATTTTCAACATTTTTTTCAAGAAATGAAAGAAGATCCAGACTTATTTTTTCAATATACGTGATTGGATGTGAACACATTTTCCATTTTACTAACGATGCTTTTTCCATATCTGTCTAAAAAAAGTGAAAAAGCTTTGCCACCTAAGCAACGTCTCGCAATTACACTCAAGTAATGCATTTGTTCTTTGAAGACTTGTTGCTTATAGTTTAGTCTTTTCTATTGAACTGGTCACACCAGTTCAGAATTTATCTTTTTCCCTTTCATTTAGAGTGAAAAAAAAGAACTTTAAACTGGTGCAGCCAATTCAGTGAAAAAGAACAAAACATTTGAATAAATAGACACAATAAAGTTTTTTAAAAGTTTACGAAATGTTTAAAACTTATTTAATGTGTTTTGAGTTGTTATTAATTTATATTTAATAATTGCAGACATTTTGACTTGTATATAATTCAAAATTTTCTAAATATTAGTTAGTTATATTTTTATTATAATGACAAATTAAAATATAACATTTATATTATAAATAGATAGATATAAAATTTTTATATGCATACACAAATATTACAGGTATCTTGTTACAGGTAATCAGATGTTGTCAATAGCATTAGCTTATCGTGTGGGCGTATCAACAGCTCATGGTGTTGTAAAAGAAACATGTGCTGCGATAATTGCTGTACCTCACCTGTTGTTTTATGTATTCCAAATGAAGATGAATGGAAAGAAATTTGTGCTGGATTTTTACAAGAGTGGAATCTGTCGAATTGTGTTGGAGCTATAGACGGGAAACACGTTAACATTCAAGCGCCAGCAAATTCAGACAGTTTATTTTATAATTATAAAAAAACTTTTAGCATAGTACTGCTAGCGGCATGCGATTATAAATGTAAATTTACTTTGATAGATATCGGTGCATACGGTAGCTCTTCTGATGGCGGTATTTTTAATGATTCAGATTTGTTAACATTATTTCATAATAACACTTTAAATTTGCCTAAAGGAACTACAAAATTACTCGATTCTGAATTGCAAACACTATGTTTTTTTGTTGCGGACGACGCTTTTGCTCTCACAGAATGCATGATGAAACCATATTCAAAGAGAGATCTTAGTAATAAGAAAAAAATTTTCAACTATCGACTTTCTCGCGCCAGACGTATTATTGAAAATACTTTTGGTATTTTAGTCGCTTGGTGAAGAATTTTTCGAAGGCCAATTGCTGCTAATTCTTGTACTGCTGATAGTATTATTATAAGTGCTATTTGTCTTCATAATTTTTTAAGCCATTAAATGACAAATCTGCATAAAAAAGAATGTATTGTCCTCCAAATTTTATTGATTACCAGAACAAAAATGACAATATAACTCCAGAAGCTTGGAGATCTGCTGAAAAAACTAATATGGAAGACATAGAAAAAAAGCCTTCTTGCGGCACAAAAAGCAATTTCAACAAAGAGATACTTTAGCAGAATATTTCTTAATGCCAGAAGGTGAAGCACCATAGCAATATGAATACATTCAAAGAGGATAAAATGCTCCTTAAGGCAAACTTAAAAATGTTATAATTAATTATTTTATATGTAATATTTATATGTAATTATTATTTATTTATATGTACACAGAGAGAACGGTTTCTTTAAATTTAATAATCTGATTTGTTTGACTCATATTTGTTGCATTCAAACAACATAATTTTATACCAAACAACAATTTTGTTGAATAAAAATTATATTGTCACGTTAAATTAAATCAAATTATTTGACGGAAACAATACAAATGTTTGAAATAATTTATTCCAACGAAATAATATTTTATTTGGTTTTAATAAGCATTATTTAATAAAAAAAATCATTTTGTAACATAAATATTACATAAAATATATTTGATTTAAATATAGCATTGTTTGAGACAAAAAATTTAGCGTTGTAAAAATGTACTTTAAATTTTAAGAATAATAAATAATTAATAATAATAAGAGAAATATTTGTTGCAGATACATTGCACTGCAATATTTTTAATAAAATAATAATTTAAAGAAATAATAAATAAGATGCGTATAGAATAGCTTGAGAATAAGTAAATACAAATAATTACATTTTAGTAAGAAACAAGTAGTCTTGCGGACTGAGTGCGGGGGCTGCGAATACAACGGAGACGTCTCGAGTTCGAATCCCGCTATCACCTTAGGATTTTTTCAGGTCCAGTCTCTTTCAATGGAGTTCATCGGTTGATTGGTAAGCTGAATCGGGCCTCCAAAGATTACTTCGAGTAAAATCTCAAAGTTGTGTTACGGTGCAAGCCGCGAAAAAGGTTTTTGTATTGAAGTTTTAGATTTATTTAACTTAACAAAATACTTTGTTTGAAATTCAAACAATCGGAANGTTTAGTTCAAAATCAAGGTTGTTTGGACTATTCCAATGAAATAATTTGTTTGGATTTACCAAAATTGGTTAAATCTAAAGAAACCGTTCTCTCTGTGTAATATTAGATATAAAATAATTAATTATAAAATTTTTAAGTTTGCCTTAAAGAGCATTTTGTATATAAAATAATAATTAATTATCAGAAGAAAAATTAACACTCGTAATATAAATATAAATAGTAAATTGGAGTAAGGTAAAAAGTTTGTAATTTAGGAATCACACTATTCCTGATTTTTTATTTTGATTTTATATCATAATTTCGTATATTACATTCGGTATCCTTAATAAATTCATGTATGTGAGTTTTCTTATTAATTTCAGAGACCATACACATAAAGGAACAAACTCACGGTTTTAATTTAAATAATTACACTGATTTATTAGATGACTCATATTTTAATTTACTTGACAGAATAAAATCTTCTAAAATTTGAACGTAACGCTTTTATCATTTTGACTTTGCTGAGAGAGTGTGGACTCATATGTATATAAACCGTTTGTCTTTTTGTTCTGTCCAGTGTTCGACCAAAACTTCTATTCCCAGATAACCAAGATTGAATGAGCATATTTTGCAAAATCTGCAATAATACATTATGCCAGTACAGTGTAGCCAGCATTCAAACATAACCTGTTATTGCAACTAGTGTTGACAGAAAAACAGAAAAAAAAGAGAATATAAATGTGTCATGCCGTGATGCAAATATTATTGCATCAATCAAGCAGAACTTGCTCAAATAATGTAGCAGATTTGAAGCATAACGTGCTATTGTCATTTCATTCTTCATTTATTTCTATATTTTTGCTGTGTTGTTTTCTTTACATATTGTGCTTACATAATTCACTCACTGTGATGACATAGCTGAGTGGAATCTGCTGCAAAGTGCTGATTAAATCTGCGTGCATACTGCTGGCATACTGTTATCATTTGGCTATCGGGGCTTGTAAGTAAATTGTGTTTTACATGTATTATTCGTGATATTGGTGTGTTTCAACTAGACATTTGCAGACAGATTCTTCTCCTCACCTAAGACACTCGAGGATGAAATTTACACTGAGACTGCACAATTAACATCTTTTTCATCCGTCTTTTTCATCTATCTACAGGACTTTTATAGCGTGATTATTTTATATATTTTTTTATTTGATATTAAACACTGAAGATGACTCAAGTAAAGAGTCGAAACGTTTGTTTGTTAATATAACAATTCGTTATTTGATAATTATATTTATTCAACATCTTTAACTTGCTCGTTTATGACCTTACTCCAATTTACTAATAATTAATTATTTTATATACAGAGTTATAACGTTCGTGTATGTGTATATATGTAATATGATGTATAAAATAAATAATATCTTTATAAATTGTTTTGAATAGCTTATTTTTAAGAGAGTACTAAAGATACATAATTTACACCAAAACAGTTGTACTTATTAAACTAGCTCTAATATTCAGTTCCTTTTTTTGGCATAGTTGTAGTATGTAACATAAATATATGTAACTTTCTGTCAGTCTTTTAATTCTTATTGTTAGTGTAATTTGGTTTTGTACTTTTTATACAAGTAAAAACATAATATTATTATATCTAATTATTCTTTTCTTTTGCATCAAAAAGAATGTATTGTCCTCTAAATTTTATTAGTACAAAAACAAAAATGGCAATATAACTCCAGGAGCTTGGAGATCTGCTGAAAAAAACTAATATGGAAAACAAAGAAAAAAGACTTTCTTGCCAAGCGGCACAAACAGCATTTCGACAAAGAAATTTTTAGCAGAATATTTCTTAACGTCAGAAAGGGAAAATACTTTTGATATTTTAGTCGCTCGGTGGAGAATTTTTCGAAGGCCAATTGCCGTTAGTTCTTTGTATCGCTGATAGTATTATTATATATAAGTGCTATTTACTTTCATAATTGTTTAATCTCTATCTATTAAATGATAAAAATTCTACATCAAAAAGAATATATTTTCCTCTAAATTAAGTACCATGGCAATATGAATACATTTAAAGAGGACAAAATGCTTCTTAAGACAAACAAATGAATGAAATTAATTAAATGCAAACGTGAATTACTATATTTAATTATATTTTTTTCTTAGTTCTAGTATGTATTGCAACTTAGTTCTATTATGTATTGCAACTTACGTTTAATAAATTATATTTTTTGGTTTTGATAGTGATTATACATTTATCTTGCACAGAAAATCACAGATAGAACAATAATATTGTTAAGAAATAACAAAACAAAAAATACAAAATAACTACATTATTTTGAACAAAAATCACATGACAAAAAAACCATGACAGCTAATAGTAAGTATATCGCTTGTATACCTCCAAGAAAAAATAAAAATATATTTACTTATGTATGTATATAATTGTAATATTTCTTTTTTCTCTGATATATTTGTATTTTCTAATCCCTACAAATAAGGAAGAAAATTAATAAAGATGTGTATGCCACTCTGTAAACAAAATTATTTGGACAATAAGACATCGATTAGTTTTTTGTTTTTCATCTCTGTTTTCTTCTGGCAATTGCAAAAGTCGTGATACGATAAATTTAGCTAGGTGCTCATCTGCAAGTTGATAATTTTTTTTCTCTTCTTTTTTTTCAAGTAAATATTCTTTAAGAATATTTACTTGAATATTTGTTGCACTTGTAAATGAAGTTTTAAGTATATCGGGATTCTTTGTTTTTTACGTTGGGAGCCGCCAAAAAAACATTTTGTTGGAACATTAAGCGAGAATACATTTGCAGTTGTGGACAGTTTCGCTCTAGTAACTTCTTCACCTGAAGGCGAATTAGGTTTATTTAGAGACAAATTGTTTTAGATATAATCGGAAGCTTCCGAAGACCGATCTGAAGAAATGGCAACATTATGAAATTTATCCAACGTTTCATATGTTGCTGTAAATGAAGTAGAAAGCGTTGCTTTCAGAAATATCAGACACACATGCAAATTTAGAAGACATAGATGTCTGAGAAACTCTTATAGATGTTTTATATATGTTTGGTACTAGAACTTCAGAATTTTCCAAGTTTCTTGGTGATTCATGTACGCTATTTTCTAAGTAATCTTCAGAAAACTTACATAAATAATATATTATAACATATATTATAACATACATAAAACCTACATAAATAATATAAACATATATATGTGTATATATACACATATATATTATTTCATGCAAAATTTCTTTTGGTACAATTAAGTAAAAAAGTGATTATTTTTTTCTCAAAGAAAACTTTGCTTATCTTAACTATTTTATCTTGCAAGCATTATGCTTTTCTTTAATAATTGTCGTTAATTATTTTCTTTCTATTAAGTATTATGTTTTGATTGTACTTACTTTTTTCCGATTACACTCTCTATCCGATTTTGTAGAACTATGCTTGGGACTTTTTTCAATCCTTCATTTACTTGAACTGTGCTTTGACGTCTTTTCAATTCTTGAAATAATTGAGTCATGTTTTGATTTGATTGAGATGCTGTATTTTCTCTGTTAAAAAGAACATAACAATAAGCATTAAGTTCTTTATTTTACATTTATAAATAATAAAGATAAAATAACATTTTAAGCATGAAAATGAGCTAAACATAGCCTAAATAATATTAGTATAAATATTATTTTTATGATTAGTGTTTTATAAATCTTTTTCTTCTTTATTTTACAAAAAACGCAATATTTATATTATATCTATACAACTATCAAATTCTTGCAAATATAAAAATAAAAAATAACACGTATTCTTTCTAGTTCATACCTCTGATGACTGAAATTTGATTTTTCTGGTGTGGTATGCAATGTTATTCCAAATTGCAGTGAAACATTGCTGAATGTCCTACAATATAATTAAATTGATTAATCATTAAAATAATTCTAATTGTTATATATAAAAAATAAATAATTTGTTATCAATCTAATACCTTCTTCTCTGGATGTGTTTTTCCATGAATTTTATACTTTCAAATAACGGCCATTGTTTAATTTTCTGCATGTGGCACTGCCACTGCGAGTTGCACTGCGAGTTCGTTTAGTCTCCTCTGTTTGCCATATCTTTCTTTCAATCTTTTCCATCTTTGTTGAACTTCATCGACTATGATAGATTTTAATTATCAATGTTTTAGCTGCATGTTAAAGCTTTCTCTTTCAAAACTATACTTACTTGATAGATGACATGTTTTTGCAATTTCTTCCCATAACTTTATTTTCATTATGTTATCTTTATAATTTTTATCATTTTTATTATATAAATGAGGATAACTTTGTACACAAACAATTATAAAGTCGTCTATGGTATCAAAAGATTCACCAACATTGTCGTTGACGTTTTCTTCAGAATTTTCAAATGCATCATACTGATCATACATATTATTTATAAATATGATCTTTACACATTTTATATCTATAGGTTTGTTTTACTTGCATACACGAAAAGTGTAAAGTGTACACCTTACACTTTTAATACACTACACTTTTTGGAAGTGGGAGAAACATCGTGTAAAGTGTATGCTTTTCAAGAAAAACGCCAGAGTGTAACAAAAGTGTACTACAGTGACTACGTTTACACGCACTGGTAAAACCGTTTTAATAACAACCGAAGTTATGAAACTGGCCAATCACAGTCATTCCATTTTTTACAGGAATACTTATGATTGGTTAGTTTCATGAAAACGGTTGTTATTAAAACGGTTTTATCAGTGCGTGTAAACGTAGTCGTAGTCAGTTATTTGTGCATAGTGTTGCTTGTTTTAAGTTTTAAGCATTTTTAAGTAAAAAAGAGTAAAAAATATTTAGTTTTTTAAAAGTTAATAATTGTATTGTTACAAGTGTAACATAAATAGAATAAATGCAGAAATGCTTG
>NW_018022327.1:0-10053 GCF_002006095.1 Pseudomyrmex gracilis
TGAGAACCTGAAAAGATTCAAAATCGGCCATCTGTGCAGCCTGGCAGCAAATGCCGGGCTAAATCAGTATGGTCGTTAAATAACCAGCGGAAGTCGCAGAGGATCATGAGATCTAGGTGACACTAAGGGTCTTGATTGCCCNCCGCTCATTCTTATCTATCTATCTATCTATCTACCACAACGTAGATATATACATCTTGGAGACGCGGTATTGTCGCACAGCATTAAGAAGTATATACCATGCATATAAGAAAAAATATATACATACCTTGAAGTTGCCGCTATATTGCAGCCGCCATACCGGTGCCTGCCGCGTGACGTCATATCTTGTGACGCCATTTTGTCGAACCGCCATATTGCGTGTGAAGTCGCCATAACGGAGCCATAATGGATGACGTCATTTCCCGCGTGACGTCATATCCTGTGACGTCAATGCCACGCCCCTGCGTGACGTCATTGTGACGTCATTTCCCGCGTGACGTCATATCCTGTGACGTCATCCCCCGCGCCCCCCTCGGAGCTCCTGAGTTAGAACTCTCCTTATTACACTACTCTTTATTTATTTGTTATGTCGTTTGTAAAAACACTTCAAACTTTCAATTATTTAAGCAAGAGCACATACTGTCTTTAAACGAGACACAATATGTACTTACAATTTCATGAAAAATAAAACTTATTAAAACTAATCACCAACATACATTACACTTGAAGTGTTATTTTATTACATTATTTTACAAATCACATAACAAATAAGATAAGGATAATGTTTTCGAGCAAAGATTAAACTACTATTGTAAAAAAGTCAAATGTTGCAACTGATAGTCCTTGACTATCTATTTGGTAAATAAGTTTATATAATCGTGTCTTTTGATTAATATAAGTATGCCCAAGGAAATTACTCAGTGTGATTTTATTGGACTATTTTACAAACCACACGATAAATAAGATAAAGATAATATTTTGTCGAGCAAAGATTGAACTACTATCACAAAAAAGTAAAATGGAGCAACTAAGAGTCTTTGACCATCTATTTGGTAAATAAGTTTATATCGCATCTTTTGAGTAATATAAACATACCCAAAAAAACACTTTATTCCCAGTGTCATTTACAACTACAAGAAATCACTATTCTATTTAAAACAGTTTCGTGATCATTGCTTCATACACTTCTCTTTAAAATGACATCGGTTAATGTTGCAAACTTAATAAACATGTTAGCGACTACATTTCAAATTGCGAGTATAACACAGACACCTGTAACGCCGTTTGAAATTGAAGTGCATAATGAAATTCAAAACATTCTACAAAATTTTCAAAATGTACGCTCCGTATCATTATTTAAACATAATTACGTGCTTGAATTTGCTGATCCATCAGAACCACATGGTGTACAAGTTGTAGAATACATTACGCCTGCAGAAGAAGAAGACAGTTTTGAACCCGAAAAATGCATTGTTGATGATGAAGGTGGAAAAATTGACTTCAGTTATAAGAGAAAAGCAGTGGAATATTGGAAAAGTGGACAAAAGACACGTCGATCTTTTTCTACTGTACAGAAAAATTTTCGCAAGGTTAAATCTTTAAAACAGCTAGGTGGGAAGCGAGTGTAGAGAAAGGTGAAACAAATGCAGATAAATTGACATTTATTACGAAATATGTACTGCAAAAGTTTGAAGAAGCTTGTGATAGAAGATCCATTGTCCACGATATTAATTTACGATTATGGGCCTTGGAGGCAAAAGATCAAGTAGACCTATCCCAATTTAAGGCAAGTAAATGGTGGATTTGGAAATTAAAGAAAGTACATGGAATTGTTTCTCGCAAGATAACAACATTCAGGACGCGATCTACGCTTCAAGATACTGGTAACCTACAAAATATCGCTGAATCATTTGTTTCTAACGTAAAGTTTAATATTCCATCTATCGGAGTTGAAGAACTTTATAATGCAGACAAAAGTGGCTTTAACCTTGAAATACATTCAGGACGAACATTGGCAAAATCAGGAGTAAAAACAGTTGAAGCAATAGTTCAATCGGTATCTTCTACGACACATAGCTACACTATAATGCCTATTATTTCGGCAAGTGGACGTCTTCTTTCACAACTGTATATAGTTTTGAAGGAGTATACGGGAACATTTGGTCCAAGAGTGCAAGAAACTTTGTTCCGTCCAATTAACATTTACATCCAAGCTTCAAAATCAGGAAAACTCACGTCTGAACATTTCAAAACTTGGTTTAGCATAGTATATCTACCGAATACTGGTCGTAAAAGCATGCTACTACTCGACTCGTGGACAGGACATTGCCCGATCCAGCTAGAACAGTTGATTCCACAAAACAAAGAAGTAAAATTTTTAACTATTCCAAAAAAGACGACAGGTTTTATTCAACCTTTAGATGTGTTTGGATTCCGGGTCTGGAAAACTTTTGTGCAAACATTTTCGGATAATGTAATTCTTCAAGAAAGAGATGTCACTTTGCACTCACGTAACAAAATAATTAACTTGCAATCACTAACCCATAATCAACTTCCTTCGCCCAGATTCAAAAATCTTTTCCACTATGCTTGGGTTAAAAGCGGATATCTAGAAACGCATCCCGGCGAATTTCAAACTCCTGTAGATTTCTGTTCTTTTAGGGATGAAAAGCATATACCTAAATGTAGTATTTGTGGATGGCCGCTTTTATACGCTGTGCATGGTGTGGCGAGTATTTCTGTTTTCAACATTTCTATAAAAAATATCATTACTGTACCAATTACAATCCATAATTTTTTTTGGAATTCCCGGGGGTGTTTTTGCGGTGCGGGAGTCACGACCGGGAGAGCTGCAAGTGGGAACCGCAACTTACCACAACTTATTTCAAAATTGTATTAATGTGTGATTACATAGAGATGTTCTTACGATAAAACTTTGTACAAATGTATAGATAACTACATGAATGTAGAAATTTTCAGTAGCGGCCTAAAACCGATTTTAAAGAGTAAAACACTTATCATATGTAACACAGTTTTGCGCGTTTTTCTCAATGTATCTCGAAAACTATTGAAGATATCAAAAATTGTTTTATACAAAAGTTTTATGGTAAAAACCTCTATTTACCTAGATTACCTCTATATACCTACATTAATAGAATTGTTATAAAAAATTTTGTTGTATACATTTGGTTAACAATTTTTTTAAAAACTTTGTTTTTAAAACTTTTATTAATATAAGTAGATAAAAAATGTTTTTCTATAAAAGTTTTGTATGAACTATTTTTTAATATCTCTAATCCTTTTTGACAAATAAATTAAGAAAAGTGAAAAGCCGCTCTACATATGGGGGATGATTTCACACCCTCAAACCGTTTTTTGGCACAAACAAAAAATAGTTTTGTGTTACGGATAAATTACTTTACATGCACACAAAGTTTCAGAATTTTCTGAATTTCCGGGTTGTTTAACCTCCCTTGTGAAATACTCTTGGTCAGGTGTTCTTTTTTATAGCGCTAGATTGGAGTGAAGGGGTGTGGTAGAATGGTAAGAAGGGAGGGATGTGTTAAGGCAAGATGGAATGCCATAGTGAACTAGTCATATGTCCATTGTCTCTATTGAAATTGTTTGGATGTTTGTATATCTCCAGAGATTCCATATACTTTTTAGGAAAGTAAGCCCTAGTTTTGTTTAGTACTTGAGTTTGATCAAACATAATTTTGTAGCCAGTTTTCAAATGGTGTTCTGCTAATGCCGATTGTGAGTAATGTTTTAGACGTACTGCTGACTGATGTTCTTTTAGTCGTGTGCTTATCATTCTACCAGTTTCATCTATGTATACTTTACCGCATGAACAAGATAGTTTGTACACTCCTGGTGTGTCTACTGGCGGTCTTTTGTTTTTTGGATTGTTAAGAATCTGTCCTATTTTATTCGGTGGTTTGTAGACCGTTTGTATGTTGTGTTTGTTCAGGATTCTGCCTGTCAATCTTATTTGACACTCTTTATGTATGGGAGGTAAGTGCTTCGTTTCTTTAAGTTTGTTGTTTGTTCTGGTGCTGGCTATTTTGAGGAATGGTAAAGGGTTTATTTTGATGTTTTTTAATTACTTTGTTTATTTGTGTTACGTCCCGTGGACTCCACTTCCTCCTCGCGACGTGACAATAACAAGATATGATATCACAGGAACGCAGCCGCGCGATACTGGCGCGAGACCGGATATCAATTCTCGATAGAGTCAAGAAACACAGAGTTTGGAAAATTTCTGTTTTTCTTTGTCAATAAATTTTTGTTTTTTTTATCTTAAACGGAAACATACATCCCGGGAATATGAAATCAAGGAGAATCCGACGGATAACGAGAAATTAGGTGATCCCGAGTTTCCCGAGCCGCGGGTATGAAAAAAGCCCCCGCAGGGCTTTTAGAGTCAGAATAAAACGAAATTTTCCGAAGTGCGGTCTTGTCGATACGCGAGCAAACGTAGTGACTCAATAGAACAATTGTGTTGTGTTGTGTGGATCCTGTTGGAGCTCACTCGACACCGCTGCCGCCGCCGATCTGTTGCTACCACGTTGCTGCCGCCCGGTACAAACCAACAATAAGTAGTAAATGCTAGAATTAAGTCGCAAATATTTGTGCCTCACGCCGATCAGAGTTGACAAACTTAAGGTAGCTACGAGAACGGTTGCTCCCCTTGTTGTAAACGAGCTAACGTTGATACGGGATGCAAACGATTCGCAAGAATCGTCAAGCAACTCTCAGCGCGCCCTCGCATTTTTAAACGAGCTAACGCTGATACGGGATGCAAACGATTCGCAAGAATCGTCAAGCAACTCTCAGCGCGCGCTCTCGCGTCCGCGAACATAAAATCGCGGAGAAGGAATAGTGAATAAACTTCGGCAGCAACCGATCTCTAAAACCCGTGCTACTAGAAACTTACAATCGCGAATTTTAAGTGGACTTGCCCGCTCCCAAAAAACGGTGGACGTCGAGAAGCGCACTCAAGAGCTATCGACAAAGAGCCGCAAAACGGGCTCGAAAACAGGCTGAGGCACAACAACAAACACCAGCCGAGACTCCCCTCACAGTACCAGCCACCCCGCTAGGAAGTAGCGGAAATAGCAATAGCAATTATAATGACACTCTACCAAATTCGCGAACTTAGTCGCCTCTCCTCTCCCCCTCTCCAACGCGTCCAGAACCGTCACATTCTTCCGTGAGCCCTCCGGAGTTCGATTCTGCGCCTACTCCTTCCCCGCGCCCTTCTCCACTCCGCCCTTTGCCACCATCCTCGCCCGAACTAGAATATTTAGGCGAATCCCCCGCTGACCCCTCTCGTCCACGCACCTTCCCCCGTCCTCTCCATTTTATAGCACTCGCTTCTGCCTATGAGATCACCACCCCTACTTCCACCGCATACATAGTCGATCCCGAAAACCTCCATCCCTCCGAACTCCACCGGATAATTTCCACTTACCCTCCAAATGCCCTCCTCACGGTTAAATTCCCCCTTCTTTCAGAACACAGGTTAGTACCTGTAAAAGACTTTTATAAACTTTTCCCCCCTACTTCTTGCAGAATAACAGAAATAATAGAAGTCGAACTGGACTGAGTTCGCTACACATACACTCATGAATTAAAAATTTGTAACCAATGAAACACACACGACTATTGTAAATAAAATCTCACGCATTAACAATGTCTATTATAAAATACTATTACACATAAAATATGAGCAAATATACATATATATATTCAATCATAATTATCGCCTAAACATTTATTAATCGACCTCTAGCCCACCATCCCGCACCTTTTAAACAGATCGCACAGTCTCGTCCCAGGCAATTGAGATTTGCGTCTCAGGCCTTAAAAAGAGACACACGAGCGAAGTCCAAAGAGCGACGGAGTAAAAGCGGCACACGACCGTTGACCCGTCCGCCGGACCCGAAAGATCGCTCGACTCTCGCACGCACACGCGACCGTCTTTCCAAGTGTGCGTGTCAAGAGATAAGAAAAATTCGACTAGTGTTACGCTCCGCTCATGCCCGACCGTTTCCAGGGGCCAGGACGGAACAGTTGCAGTGTGCAGCCATTTTATTGTAGAGTGTTTTTTACTTTTTGAGTTCGTTTTGAATGCTGTCTCTCTTTTTTGCATAGAGTAAATGTTCTATAGATCAACGAGTTTATCACAGCTTGTTTTTGGACTGGGCGATGATGTGATGCCGCGTGTAAATATCGATTGGTGTGGGCGGGTTTTCTATAGATTTGGTGGCCTAAAGAGCCGCCTGGTTTTCTTGTAACCAGAACATCTAAAAATGGAAGTTTACCATGTTCTGTTTCTACTGTGAAAGTAATGTTTGGGTGTTGTTTATTGAGAAAGTATAAAAAGTTATAGAGTTCTCTCTCCCCATGTTGCCAAATGACAAAGATGTCATCTACGTACCGGTACTATGTTTGCGGCTTTAGTGGGGCTTTTTTGATGGCCTGAGATTCGAAGTGTTCCATAAATATGTTTGCTATGATTGGAAATATCGGTGATCCCATAGCTGCACCTGTGATTTGTTTATAGAATTGGTTATTGTAAGTAAAATAGGTTGTGGTCAGGCAATGTTCTACCAACAATAAGGTCAAATGATAGTTGACCTAAAGATTTAATTATGGTAATGGTCTCATGGATTGGTACCTGCGTGAACAGGGACACAAAGTCGTTTTTATATTGTGCATTCTGACGCAGCGCGTCTTTACGTACACGGCTATGTCAAAAATTTTTGTGCAGACGAACTTAAAGTCGTAAATTTTTGTATATCTCAAGTCCTGTGAACCCTTGTTACGATCCAAGATGTAATTAGTGTTACACGTTTTAGAGAAATTAAAACGTCGCAATTAAGGACGTCTTTTATCCCGAAAACAAATGACAGAAACTATGTCTAAGTAACAAACCGATATGTAAGTCACCTCCATTTATTATATCCCGGTTCTAAAATTTTTGACAGCACTGTGGAAACCGCGCCTAAACGATGTTTTTTATCCAATGACAAAAAATGTCAGAAACTTGATACGATTTTTAGAGTACCCGGCGTGTTGTCACTTTGCAACATCTTGGCTCAAACCGCTTGTGATTTTTGATGATGAAACAGAGTATTGTTACGTCCTCGGATTAACAGGAACTGATGACTGTTTCGGGATGCTCCACGGTCGGGGAGCACTTTAGTGTTTCTTGGGAATTACTTAAAACTCTTTGCCGTCGCAATAGCCACACTCAAAAATGGATTTTACTACAACAATATTTTTGTTACACCTTACACACGGAATATGGCTCGCCATGGTATGTAAAGGGATTACGTATGATACTGAAAGACTTTGACCGGTTCAAAGGTTCTTACTATATCAATGCATTCCTGACATAGCAACTGATCCAAAAGTACTTTAAACGATCCGCGTATCAACGTGCACGTCATTACTTTACCGATTTGTCTTTGACACAAACTACACGACTCTATCTTGTAAATTTCGACAAAACTATTACCGCACTGGGTACAAGCTATGTAACGACTGAATGGACGACCGGAAACTAACCGTTGATAAAGAGTAATTATTTTGAATGGTTCTGAGTGATGAAGTATGTACGCGCAGTCCTCGCAATATAGCTTGTCTGCAAACACGCGTATTTCTCCTCTAGTTATTTTGCACAGAACAAGACAATTTTCTAACTGATTTATTTAGTAAACTAGTCCGAAATAATGATAAAAAATGGGATCGCGTAAATTATAAAACTGAGTGTTAGACATATGGCTGAAAAAATAAATATGCTTGTCAGGGAATGGACTGGGTCGAGATGGTTGCTCATCACCCACACCGGAACAGCGAGGACCACCGCCGGCGTTCAACCTAACCCTGCACAGCACCGGTGAGTACCCTACAAATTTCTCTACGTTTTTCTTAAACACCGTCCTTCACTCCCGCTGGACCGTCAAAACGACACCGACACAGTCAGCTTTCTTTGCATGAGTTTGTAGAGACCGTCTGTTCTTATCTTTATGCTCAGTTTTCCGTATCACCTTTCTGCGTATGTTAGAATTTCTGTCAACAGTTTATTGCGCGTAATGTAATGAGTCGCCTGTCGCACTCTGTCGCTCGAACTGTGATTTGTGGCTTACTTCCATGTTCAAGTTTTCACTGGAAAATGAAAAGGGGAGAAAAAAAAACTTTTTGCACAATGAATCCTCCGACTGTGAACCCTCCAATATGCGTGGTGTGTCACGTCGAAGCATCTTGGCCGCGTGTCTGTGATTTCTGTTATGAGCATAAGCCGATTATTCTTTTAGTCTTGAATTTTGTTTTATTTATTAGGTGGCGGCTACACGAGCCGTAAGGTTTAGTGTCGAACACTCCGGTCAACACTTTGACCGCCCTCCTCGGCTTGTCGACGGCCACGGTACGTGCAACTACCAAGCCGTTGAGGGCCTAGGTTGCTCCTTTTGCGAGCTGACCTGCCGTCCGATGGCGTGTCGCGGTTGCGTCCGCCGTCAATTTGTTGATGACCTAAACTAATGAATATAATAAATTCGGTCATGAGAGCCGTTCGCTAGGTGTTGTGCGGAAATTATACGTGTATATATATACATATATACGTGTTCACGTGTAAATTTTTACACGTGAAATTCGAATTGTAATAACAATTCTAAAATTCATATAGGATGCTATACTTGCATCTCATATATAAGAAATCCCAAATACCCTCCAATTGAAAATTAAATTTATATTGCGAAAAAAACTCCTCGGCCAGGAGTCGAACCTGGAATCTCCGGCTTTCCGTGCCGTACGGCACTGGGTACAAACTACTGAGGTGCAGCCACGTAAAGTTTTTTTGTCTTAAGGGGATCCTAAACTGACGGTCGAACTCCGTCGATTTACCGACTGAGTTTACAGCTTTTGGCGTCAGATTGTAGTAATATTTGCTTAATATAAAAAGTTATGCAGTTTGTACGTAGAAAACCAACTGCGTCCCGTTTTCGGAACAACATAAAGAACAATATAGAGCTCTCAGAAATGCGTTTAGAAGCAGTATAGTATGAATAAAGTAGTGTAGTATGAATAAATAGTGTGCGTGAATATTTTCAGAACAATATTGGAATACACACACTATTTATTCATCATTTCACGCACACTATTTATTTACACTAACCTTCTAAAAACATTTCTGAGAGCTCTATATTGTTCTTTATGTTGTTCCGAAAACGGGACGCAGTTAGTTTTCTACGTACAAACTGCACAACTATGTACATTAAAGAATTAGCACTACGATCTGACGCCATACGCTGTAAATTCAGTCGATAAAACAGATTCAGTTTAGGATCCCCTTAATTATTTTTTCTATTTCGATTTTTTACAAAAGGCAAAGTCTCTCTCTCTCTCTCTACCTATTGATACATATATAATACTTTTATACTTTATATTTTTTTATAATGTTTTTAATACTTTCTCTAAATATACACAAGTGTACTTGGTGCTACTTTTTAATATTACTTCTTTTGTAACGTAAGTTTTGTAGAAATGAAATGTTTTATATTAAAAATAAAATACAATTTTTAATAAATACAAGATTGAGTTTAGAATTTTAATTTAAAACATTACGTGTTGTGCGTGTACTTGGCTCACATTTTTACCTTTTCTTAAAAAGTTTAGTTTTTTTGGATATCATTCCTTTTTTTGTAGCATATCTTTCACGTATATATTAAAAAAATAAACTTTACTTTTTTGCTATTATGTCTTATTTTATAGAAGACAAACAATAAAGATTAAACTCACTATTTTTTTTTATTTTCACGCCGTCGTTTTTACATTGTCTTCCGCAATCTTTAGCTCTCTCTTTTACTCTTTTATATCACAATCTGTTTTTCTCTCTTTCTTACTTTTTCTTTTTTTTATACTCTTACTTTCTTTTTCTCACTCTCTCTCTCTCGCACTATCTCTCGCACTCTTTCTCACTCTCTCGTACTTTCGGTAATTATGCAGTTATACGGACTATTTTCCGATCTCAACAATTTTGACATATGTTATCAAGGTCACCTC